>NC_055667.1:27160000-27397500 GCF_017976325.1 Chelmon rostratus | reverse complement strand
AATGGTGGGTGGCAGCAATGTGCTGACACTGTGTCACCAGAGGAATAATTCACATTATGACATCTGAGTTACACTGACTGACGGAGGCCAGTCCAGCATCACTATCTTAAAAAACTTCTTTTGTCCTCTTTTTCCACTCAGGTTATTTGTGCACAAACCTTCACTGGACATATAAACAGGTGGAAAAGTACGAAGGAGAAATGGAAATAAATGCTGCAGTCTGAGACATTTAAACAAGGACGAGTCACGTAAAAAATTTGGCAAAGTTTTTGCTCTTGTTTAGTCAATATTTTTAGATATGCAACGTGTTAGTTCGTCTCGAATGATGTAATTCTCCTCACAAATATATAGTTTCATTTTTAAAACAGCTCAGAAATTTACACACACTGTAGTTTTTGTCAAATGTTACTCAAATAAGAAGAAGTAGTGCATTTGTTGGGACTATTTTCAGTGGCGGATTAATCCACATTTGGTGCTGTAGTGAGTATCTGTTGAGTCAAAAGGCCTTATCCTTAAAGCTGTTTGCTGTTTGTTCCTCTGCTTTACTACGTTCTCTGCTTCCGAGTCTTGCTTTTAAGTCAAATTTCCTCTATATACACACATACACAAATACACACAGAAAAATGCACGTACACACCTCCTCAGCGCTGTGGATTTTGTTCATCATCTTATTCTCCTTCTTCTTCAAGATAGAGAGAATCAGCTGCTTTTTGCTGGTTGCACCGTACAAGACTGGTTCCCACATCTTTAAATCTTCCAGGTCAAACAGCATGCCCTGCACACACACACACACACACACACACACACACACACACACACATTTACTTTAGTCTATGTATTTATTTGTGATGAAGGTCGTTTCCTTACGTTTCTATCAGATCTCTTGTCTCTACTGATTGGGGCTGACAGCACATCAGGTCTGGAATTGTCGTGGACTCACGGCGCAGCTGTTCCTGCAGTCTTGCATGTTCACGTAGTAGTTGAGATTGTTCCACACGCTCTCGACGCCCAGGAAGTTGTCATCGTCAGTGGTGTGGCTGCTCCCGGTCAGAGGGTCGATGAAGAAGTTCTCCTGGATGCTCCGACTCCCCGACAGCACCAGCACCCAACAGTGCACCCGCAGTCCTCGTAGGGGGTCAGCGGGTCGCTGCTCGCTCTCCTATTGATGAGAAGAAAGAAGAGGTCAAAGGTGAAAGCGGTGGGAGTACAGACAGAGGGGTTTATGACTAACTTTAGCTTTATTTTATTTATTAGAACAGGGAACCTGCGGTCGCTCTCATGGACTGACGTGGTTTTTATTACAGTGACACAGTATTCAAAACACTGATCAGCTGACAAACACAAGATGAGGATTTTAGCTCATCTTCAGCTGATGTGTGTATACTTAAAGGTCATATGTGTATTTTAAGGTCTTATTTGTTACTTGACACTACGAGTAGCCTCATATGTGACCACTGACAGATTTTTGTTTTCATTTAAACTCAGTTTTGTTCCTGTGTATGCCATTTCTTTGGTTTGTCTATGAATCACAATCTTAAATTTGAATGAATTACAATGTTGTAGCTTCTCTAGCACGAGTGCAATGACTGATATCTGACAGTAATTTCAGCCCTTTCGATGGTACATAGCTCACAGGGTGACTCTCTCACATGATTACTGTGAATTTGCCCTGTACACTACAGTGTAGAGTCCATGATCTACCTTTGGTCATTTTCATCAGTCAGACCCCTGTGCAGTCTGTCCCTACAGTGGAACGACAGCTGTGTTGGTTTGACAGGAAACAGATCACATTACCGCCTGTAGTTCCTGGTTTTGATGCAACGCAGCTTCAGCATCCTGTTTCTTCTTCTCTTGCTGCATCAAAAAGTGACTCTTCAGCTCCCTCACATATTTCTCCGTGTATTTATTCTCCTGTGGCTCCTGCTCTGAGATCACACTCTGTATATGCAAACACAAAGCACAGCCAAGAAAACACATTCATACCTGCGAGTCAAAGATCTGTGTGACTGCAGGCTGTGGGAGAAGCTGTTCACATGGACAGTGGGTTTGCAGTAACATACACTGAACAAAGAGCAGCACTTACCTTGACCTCAGTGTCCAGCAGGGGGCACTCCTGCAGGCTCTGGTCGAGCAGACACATCTCTTTAATGGCATAGCCGCTGACACAGTAGGCGTCGTAGTGAGCGCCGAGCAGCAGGCTGCAGAGCAGGGTGGCATATTCAAAACATGTGGCCCGCTGACTCTGCAGCACTGAGGTGGAGGAGGACAGTTTCTGGGGCTGAGACAGCAACACAACACACACACCATCACTATTGCTCAAACACTGAAAAAAGAATGTGCATGTGTGCATTCATGGATGTGCCTGTGTGTAAGCATGTTCAAGCTACTCTGTCTTCTACAAGCCTCCACTGCACAATCGATTTTCTTATTGAGGGTTTGCTAGTCCACCTGTGTGCGGATTCCTCATGTTCTGTCCTGTGTCATTTTAATGGGTAGCTCCACTCATTTTATACATAAAGGACAGGAATGGCCCTAATCAGCTGGTGAAAACATGCAAGAAATTTGTGTTTAGCACAAGAGGAGTCAAATGACAGATGCATCATGGGAAGTGTAGGATCCAGTGTTTCTGAAACTTAAAGGTCAGGATGTCTTTTTTCTAATCAGTCTCCCACTGTTCCTCCAACTTTAGGAGTCCAACACTAAAGTTGAACACTTTAAGAAAGGACAAACAATCGTTGTGTTGTTGGAATTCAACAACTTAAGCTTCCATTACACCACTGCGTTCATAGCACACAACCAGTGATTAAGGGTTCGAAGTAGGACTTCATTATTCTATCCCTGGCAAAATCTTACATGTTGTATTATATTCATCTGTTAGAATAAACCAAAGGATAAGTCAGGCTAATGGGCGCTGAAGGATCATGTATCACCAACATAAATGGCTTTGATGTTCCAAATAAACACTTTGAACTGGATTCTTGTTGAAAGGTTCATGCGCTACCATTTGATCCATGTTAAAATGATATGTAAGCCATGTGTGTTGGGACGTGGACAGGAGAGTCGCACACTGTGTCTCAGCTTTATAGAACAATTGATGGCACCTTCTCATCAGCTCTGAGATGGAACGCAAATCTGCAATCGTTCTCATCATCTGACAACTCAAGACAGTGAAATGATGATGGAGTTGATCTTGTGAGGGTTAAGAAGTGCTGTGCATGGACACTACAGCCAAACACCATGTCCTTTAAATTTACACTTAATTACTTTCAACACAATAATCACAACTTGAACCTTGACATTGACAGAATTTACAAATCAGAAACTGGTAGTTACTGTTACTCCAACATGATATGAATGTGGCATAATGACACATCTGTTAGCCACATTGGCATCAACCACTGAGCAGAGGTCTTGCTCTATTCCAGGCAAAGCGATTTGGTCAGTGTGTTGTTAAATGACAGCAACTGAAACAAGTGGATCAAATTATTATTTCTGCAATTTCTGACCAGGTCCACAGGCGGCTCCAAAGGGTCAAGAGACAGGAAGTTAGCCACGAAGGAGGCACAGCCTTCCCAGGTGAAAAGCTCAGGGCAGACTGCTGGTGTGGGCCGAAGAGTCGTTGACACAAACTTCTGAATATGAGAAAAATACAGGCATCGGACAGAGATACATACAGTCTGTGAGCTGTTTGATGATGCCAGGACTTTCTTCATGAGTGACAAAAAGAAAACAGACAACAGATGATGCAAACATGTCTGGTGAGTTAAGTTGGATTGTTCGTGTTACCTTAACACCACATTCATTGACAGGGCAGAGCAGCAGTGGCTTGCGTTCGGGATATAAGTGTGAATACTGACACTGGAAGTTATCTGCAATGGCCAACAGTCGGATCTCGCCGGGGGAGTTAATCCTGTAGGACTCAGGACACAACTCGTCTGCCTCCAAGTTCAGGCTGGTGATGGAGAGCAAGTGAAGACATCAGGTCTTATGACCATCATCACACACCAACAAGATCTGCAGTTGTTATTGTCTGTAAGGTTTTGTGACTGTATTTATAACTGTGAGACTGTAAGTTTCAAATGTTTGTACCTGAAGGAGCCCAGAAGGAGTTCAGTGGTTACACTTGTTTATTGTTCATTCAAATTAAAAATCATTTTCTCAAACTATTTATTAGTGAGCTCAATATAATGAATCAAAACTTCAAGCTACTTAATTTATTTCCTTGAAAAAATAATTTTGAATCCAAAATGACAAATGCTCATGCTCTCATCTTGACACCCAATCAAACTCTTGACAAAAGTAATATTTCAATTAACTGATCATGAAGATCATCATTAGTTGAGGTGCTAACTGGCAGCACCATCAAAGTTTCAAAGGTAAAACACACAAGTGCATTTAAGGGACACAACACAGTGTTGTCTTCAACACCAGGTATATCAAGGTTCATCTATTTGTTATTTTACGTCAGACTGTACGATGAAACGTGACTTGTAGCCCCTTCATGCTACACACACATAAAACATATATACCAATATTTAAATTAGAATACAATACAAAAATGAAATGAAATAAAACAATATATGTGGAAATGTACAGTACATGTAGTATCAGTGTAGCATTCTTTGTCATTTATTGATGGTGGAGGATGAGGACAGAAACAGCACCATAGCCTGCTGGTCCAGCAGCTCTGTGGCCAAACCACAGCAGTGCGGACATATCAGCTAAAGTCAGGTGTTTTTTTTTACCTTTTCCAATTGGTCTGTACTCAAAAAATGCCAAAAATAAAAGTTGTCTTGTTTTGCAGATGCATTTTTGATAAAACGAAATTGCTAATCTCACTGACAAACACATTGTTTTTCCTCTGACTCGTGTTTTGTCAGTAAAATGCTTTTAATGTGAAGCTGTTGCTGCAGGAAATGTTCCCTTTTTATTAGCAGAAACCTAAACTTTTCTGGGAATGATGTCTGAGACACTCAGTTTGTAATACTGCAAATATATACAGTAAATATTGCATTGCTTTCATCGGTGGAACACAGGCTCAATCACCATTGTGCTACCTCATTCAGTAATGGATAGTGACATATCAGTCATTTATGTAAATGAAAATCTTTGGGATTATAACTTCAAACTGCTAATTGTTTCAGCCCTAAATGTAACGACAGGTATATTGAGCACACCAATGAGGAATTTTACAAATGATTTTTAATTTTAGGGCACAAATAACTAACTCCTGGTCTCCTTCAGTGTGTGAGTGTGCGTGGTGTGTGTATAAGCTATGGATGCTCACAGATGCTCCTGAGGAGCAGAAACATGGAAGTTGCTGAGAGTCCCATCCAGCTCCGTCAGCTCTCTGTCATCCTCTTCCTCCTCCTGTGTCTCTCCATGTCTGACTTGCTCCTCACTCTCTGACTCCAGTACAGTCTCCATCTATAATAGAAGTATTAAATATTTTAAATAAAGTTTACACATAAACATGAAACAGTCATTCAGAAACACAGGTGTTATTATTTTTGCAGATGTGGTCAGAGTGAACCTGACCAGCAGCTCATGATCAATCATTATCATCCTGTCACCAACAGATTATTGACATGTGTTTGTCAAACCATGCTAGGTAGATTCTCTCATTTACAGAAAAGCCACAACAGGTATATAGAAATTAAAAATTCAAACCAATTACAGGTGGTCTGAACATGTTGGACTACAGCCTGCATATTTACATCGACATACATCAGGTCCGATCCTGGGAGCAATATGTCAGGTACCATGAAAGAAGTCAAGAGGTTAAGGAATAATAAGAGTAACACCTTTGAGTATAGGGACTTAGAAATAGGAAGTTTTATTATATTTTTTGATGAACAGAGTACCCGTTTAATGATCACAGGGTGGACTGATTGTCATTGCAACCTGACAGAGAAAGCGGGGAACAGAGCCAAGACTGCATTGAAAATTAGTCAGGGTATCACACATTTTAAACATACTTACAAAAAAGTATAAACTTGCAACTTACAAGGTTTATTCATTATTATCACTCATTACAATGAGTATTTATCATCAATATTTGTGTTCATCACTGTTGTGAGGATAAAAACGTTAGTCTAACCCTGGGGAGAATGGTGCAGTTTAGTGTGGATGTAGTTTAATGTACTTTTAGGGTTCCATGTAAAATCCAATGTTACCCGGATGTAACGGGTAACGGGTAATAATTAAAACTGTAATTTACAGGTTGATAAATGAAACAAAACAAGGACATTATGGCAACAATTTATGTATACTCAGTCAGGCTGGATAAATATATTTAAAATTCCGTTCAACCTTATCGGTGAAACGACCGTTAACGTTGACAAATGTGGAAATTGTGTAATTTGAATTAAGCGAACGTTAGCTAACGCTTCAGTTAAAATAAGGCATAAACGAGTGACTGGTCTGACTGTTACAAACACATTCAAATATTCCCACGAACAACTGAAAAAAGTGGAAAAAGTGAAAGTTTGACTTACTCAGTTGGTGATAGATGGATAATCTGTTCTTTTCTGTTGAGCTAATTTACTTAATTACAGTTAAACGATCGATACTTGGAGCGTTGTGACTACTGCGTGTCCATGGTAACAGCGAGACGTGATGACGTATACATGTTGCCTTCAGGTGCTGTCAGAGAAAACTAAACGGAAAACGAAAACGTTCTAAAAAAGCTCAAGAACAATCTCGAGAAAATGCTCATGTTGCAGTAAAATGTTCCCTGTCAGCGTTTTACTATCATGCGATGATTTTGGATGAATATTACCGCTGCATTAACGTGTTTTTTGCATTTTACTGCCGCTATATACTGTTGGGTAATTTGATCACAGTAGGGCCGCATATTAACCATTTAGACAGTGAGGGAGACATTTTCATCATCTATTATCTTTGTCTGTCAAAATGAAGTGCTGGATGTTCCAGAAACTTCTCCAGCTGAGTGAAAACAAAGCAAAAATTTGTTCTCATTTCCTTCCATATTTCACAAAAAACCATCTCAAAAATCAATAATTCAATGCCATCTCAGTTAGATTATTGTATTGGAATTTATTGTATTCAGGGTTTAAAGCCAAATGATCTCACCCCTTCAGGTGGTACACAGGTGCTTTATTACAAGAAGAAATGAGCCGGACAGGACGTGTATGTATCAAACACTGTAATCTGTAAAGCTGTCAGACAAATGAAGTGGAGAATAAAGGAGAATATTTGGCTCAGAGATGTTGTGGGGTAGAAGTATAAAGTTATTTAAAGTTGACATATTCAACTTTAAACATGAGGTATTTGTACTTTAGTTGAGTAAATGTACTTAGTTACATTCCACCACTAGTGGCATGACAGCTGAAAAGATGCTTGAAGTTGTTTTATCTTTGTCTCCTCCTCTGATCTGCAGGGAGAACATGAGGCCTTGGTCTCAGCTTGTTCTCCCTGCAGATCCAACAGGAGGTCATATCTGTTCTGAGCTGGAAGTAGATCAAGAGCTGGACATGAAAAAGTATTCAAAAAAGCATCATCACAAAGAGGAAATAATCCATTACAAGTAAAAGTCCTCATTAGGAATTTTATTGAAGTACTTATTACAAAAGCATTATCAGAAAAGTGTACACAAGTGTAAACTACTAGTTATGCAGAACCTCTTTAGAGTATTACATATAGTATATTGTTGGAGTATTATTACTAATCAGCTTGTAAGTAGCATTGAAATACAGCAGCTGATTAAGATGTTTTATACAATATTAAGTAATCAGCGCATCATATTTTATAAACTCATCAGACATTTTCTATGTAAAATAATACAGTATAATAAAGTAGCAAAACATTAGCATTTAGCTCAAAACCCTGCTGCTCATGTAAAGCTTCACTTCTGCAACCACAAGCATTTAAAAGACAAAGAGTCCTCAGTCCTGATGTTGGTGAAGCTCAGAAATATCACATGTGATAATTATTTGGATAATTAAGGTGATGATAGAAATTACAGAACGACAACAGCAAAATATTCCTTTACAAACTACTTTTCTGTTTTAGGATAAAGGAAGCAAATCTGTGATGAAAACAGAGAAAATTTTGAACAAGATTAAAGCTCATCTATTGTTGGACAGTTGCTCTTCGTCTTAGTCTCCTCCTCCTCCTCCTCCTTGTGGAAGATCTGTCCGTCCAGCTGCTTCCTCCAGCTCAGGCTGACGTCTTCATTCACACCCTCATCCTTCAGCCTTTGTTTGAGCTGAGATACAAAACATTTGCTGTTTCTGAATATCACTCACAGAGAAAACGCTCTTCTTCTACCACATCCTGCATTCTGTCTTAGGGCCCTGCTTCTCTCTTTCATATTCATATTCACTCAGCTATCACTGCTGTATGGTTTGCATGTTTTTGACACAAGTCTACTCTCAGTGAGGATGACACATACGTGTTCACTCTGCATACAGAGTGAACTCTGAGGAGTCCAGCACGGTGTTGAGGGACTGCTTTGACAGCACCGACTTGGAAGTGTTGTGCAGTCCTCACAAGGACATCAACAGTTTGTGTCGACCCTGCATCCACCCTGTAAGAAGGAACGCTACCGCAGGTCCTTCATACCAACAGCTGTCAGAGTTCAACTCCAGCATCATTAAATGTAGCACTGGGTCCACACACATACTGGTTTTGCAGGTTACTGTTTGATTTATGTTTAACATCATGCTATCACATATGTGCAATATCTTGTGCAATATTACATTTTTATTCTCTTTAGGTACTGAACCTATGCATTTGTTTCTACTCTGATATATTTATCTACTGTGCAATAGTGCAAACACTGTACTTAATCTATCCATACCCACCATGTGCAATTTTCAAAAAATTTCCATTGGCAATATATTTTTTATTGTCTTTTTGTATAAAATGCACATATATATAGTCAACTTTTATTTTGCATTTTGCTTTTTATTCTCTTATTATTCCTGCTGTCAATAACACCATAATGTCCCCGGCAGGAGATTAATAAAGTTTTATCTTATCTTATCTTATCTTTCAGCACATTCACACTGTTCACACTTATTCGGCTGAATCATATGAATCACCTGGTTGTTCTGTTTTGAATGTAAAATTAGAGCTTAGCTTTACCTGCTTCAGGATGTCCTCCATCACAGCAGGGTCATTCAGATCCAGAGAGGAGCCCATCTTCATCAACCTCACCTTCATCACTTGCTTTGAAACTGGCACGACTTAAAAATACAAACTGAGTTACAACTTTCTGGTTGGGTAATATTTGTCATTCTTCCAAATGTTAAGACACGGAGGAGAAAAAAAAAAACTTTCCAAATGATTTCAGACACATTATCAACTTTATGGATGTTAAAAAGTCCCTCCACTGGGTCTGCAAATAAAATAAACCTAAATCCACATTTAAATGTTAAGTGAATGATAACTTACCAGTGCAAAGGAACGGTATCTTCACATCACAGTCTATGTCCGCCCATTTTCCACCGAGGCTGAACTCTGCCACCACACAAGCCTCCTTCCCCGAAATGTTGTTAGGCTCCCCTCCTTCCTGTCTCCAGTACCTGAACGAGGAGGTACTTCCATCTGACCACTTCCAGGACTCTCTGAAAAGGCCGATCCAGACTTTGTCTCCTCCAGACTCAGACAGCAGCTCCGCCATCTTCTGGTTCTCTGCCATGTTTCTCACAGTGGCGAGGTCTGTGTGGTGAGCCCTGCAGTAGCTCTGGGACTCAGACCAGGTCATGTTATCGCTGGTGAGGACAAATGTCACATTTGGCCCTGAAAATAGAGCGAGTGCTGTGTACAGTACTGCTGTCATGACGTACAGTGTGCTATAAATAATGTGCTATAAATTGTGCTCAGCTAGGATGCTGCAATGTACAGAAATCCAGTGTGAGGCGGGATTAGCGTCATGATGAATCCATTCAGAGCGACAGTACAGAGTCACATTAAAGAGCAAATCCATTTGAAAATGCAACAATCAAAGATATTATCAGCACAACATCGAGCACTTAGTTTACTCTTTTGCTTTGTGTGTAGATGCAAACTGAGCTCTGCTCATGTCTTCAGTCAATCTGTCAGCAGGCTGGACAGACGAGTATTCTGTCATAAATTCATGATCTGTAGGAAGAGTCCTCACCTGTGATATCAACGCAGAATGCTGGGAGGGAGTTGTCACAATAGTAATCGAACCAGCCTCCAAAATCATACATGCCAACACAGTATTCTGCAGCCTTGAGGTTATCGGGCTGGAAATGATTCCAGTTCTGGAACTTCACGCCTTTGTAGAAAATTTCGTCTGTCAGAGACCACCTCCAGCTGCTGGTGTCGTCATACAGTCCTATCCAGACTCGCTGAAAGCAACAGCAGGACAGGATCACCTCAGTCCTGCTACTTGTTAGCCTTGAACGGCCTTACGAAACTGAAAGCTGCTCGACACACTGCAGGTAACATCCCAGGTCAAACAGTCGTATACTTTAATGTATTAGAAATAGAATTATTTCTAATTTATATAATATAATATAATATAATATAATATATATAAGAATATAGATATATATTTAAGAATTATCATTAAATATAATATATATAATAAGTATATAAAAGTCTTAACAAGCACACTTTGACTTTTTGTGCTTTATTAAAAGTATGTTTAAAAAGAGTTCTTCTAAATAAACGTCATTAAGTTCCACCTAAATGTATTAAAAACGAATATTCTGCAATACTTAAAGTGGAATTTCAAAGTACTTCCTTAAAGTGTTTTTTATTGTAACTGTATAATAAATTGTACTTAAGTGTTAAAAAAGTATATTAAATTACAAATTACTTTTAATAATAATAAAGTGTACTTATGAAGTATACTTTTTATGAAGTCCTTTGTAAAACGCTATTAGCAGCTTAATTAAAGTTTACTTTAATTTCACTTAATTTGTACTGCGAATGTGTTTTGAATGTTCATGAATCCTGATTTTCACTGGAGGACTTCAGTTCACTTAAAGTTTGTAAAAAGTTGAGCCAATATAGTGAATATTTACACTTCAGGTGTACACTTCCTCCTGGTGTGTTCATCACTTCTTAGTGTCCCCTGGAAACTCGTGTTTTCAGTTCTGTTCTGTGCGAGTCCTGTCTGGGTTTGCTGCTGTTTTCTGTTTTCTCACTTTGCAGCGTTTCCTCTAAACACTGTGCGTGTGTGGTTTGATGAAGATCTTTTCGTTCTGAGTGTCTGCATGTATTTTCTTCATTTGCAGTACATTGAGCTTTCAGGGCCACCATACGTAAGTCTGACTGCAATCATTCTTCATCAAACTCTCAAACGGGACAGAAGCAATAAGAGGGGATAGATGTTATGTTATATGAGCAGTGAACTCACATCTTTGTATCCAGGCGTGGCCGCCTTGTGTGACGCTGCCATGTTGACCAGGATATTCACGTCGTCCATGTTGTCTACGGTGGCCAAGTCGATGTACTTTTCTCTGCAGTAACTCAGCGCGTCAGTCATGGTCTTCAGTTCATAAACAAAATGGTAGTGATGCTGACCGTGTGAAGAGGCAGCACACAGCTCTGCAGCGACAGACAGGCAGACCGCTCACATTTCACAATTCAGTGTGTCGTCGGCTTTGTAGTAAACTCAGCGTAACAAAGTACATTTACTCGAGTACAGATTTCAAATTACATCTAATTATTTTTTAAATGAAGATTTCGTCATATGATGAACTTACACTACATTGTTGTATATTAAACCAGTGGTTCCTCAGCTTTCTGGCCTGACCTCTCACAGGAGAACAGTGTGTACTTGAGTTAAAACTGTTAGTGGTTATTAGTTTCGTACATTTCCCCTCTGAACTTCTGACATCGACTCATTAACTTTAACCCTTAAAAAGCAAATGACCCAATATGTCACAAAAAAAGCAAAGATTAAAGAAAAGTCCAGAAACTGAAAACGGGTTTGCGTACCCAAACTTTTTTCTGTGAAGGGCCTCGACCCTGAAATTGGGCCCCAATTAGTCACAGGAGACATTTTACTGCACAGCCAGTACTTTTACTGCATGAAGCTGACAATACTGCTGTGCTTTTACTACTGGTAGTCAATTTATGTGACTATACTTCTGTACTTCTAGTTAGAATACAGGTTTGCATTGTTTCAGGTCAGTCTTATAGATCCACTGAAACAGGCTCGACTTGCTGTCATCATTCCTCCTTTTAAACTCATTAACAGATTCCTTCCTAACGAGCTTCCAAATCCACAGTCCTTCTTCTGTGAGAAACATATTGCAGATGTTTCTGATTTAATCGCATCATGTGAAAATCTTCCAAAGTCCTTTACTGAGCTGCGTTGGAGGAATCTGAACTCAACATTCAGATACTGTAGTACAGAACTACTGTCGAAGGGCCAGATACAGGAAATCTTTCCTGCCACATGCCATTACACTGTACAATAACAGCTAAAAAAAAAATAAAAATACAATACTTCTTATCACTACTGTTTGCTGCTTTTGATATTTTAATTTTAATTATTATGTATAAAATGTATATAATTTTTACTGCATGCTATTTTGATATTTTATTCTGTATAGTTTGCTCTTTTTGTCCTATTTCACAAATTTTCACTTTTTTCATTGTGTTATGCTTACAGTACACTTTATTTCTACACACTGTCATTTGCTGTAGATATTCTTTTTTGTGCAATACTTTTTAATTACTACTGTTTACTATTTTGCTATTTTATTATTATGTATATAATCTTTTTACTGCTCGCTATTCTGATATTCTATTGTGTATAATTTGCTCTTTATAGTCTTATTTCAGAATTTTTCACTTATTTCACTGTGTGTAATGCTGCTGCTGCACTGCAATTTCCCAGTTTGGGATAAATAAAGTATATCTATCTATCTATCTATCTAAAACAAAGACACCTGGTCAAATGTTCAAATGGGAGCTCGACTGTAGTTTTCAGACTGAATGAAAAACTGTGAATCTATCCTTTAAATCCAGGGCTTTTATTTGTAATGGAGTATTTGACGTATCGATTCTTTTACTTGCCGTAAAGGATTTGAAAGACTGAAAGAGCTGCAGCACTATCACAAGACATCTCAATGCAATTGGATGACCAGCTGAAGGGGCCTCTGACCTGAGACCCCTGCACTGCAGGTCTTCATCCAGCCATGTAAAGAAGTCATGAAGACAAATTCAATCAAATCTGTATTCAGTCTGCATTAGTCTGTCCCTCAGTACATGGAGAAGTACTACAGCTGAAGTACATCCTAAAAGTTCTGATACAAGTTTTATAGCTACAAATAAACATCAGTACACCATAAAGAAAGTGTAGAAACGTGTAGAAAACAATGAAAGACTTGCCTGATGTCGCCATGATGAGCAGAAGAATCATGTCCATCTTCGTTTGCTCTCTGTTGATTCAAATGAGAAACTTCAGACTTGCAGCTGCTGAAAAAGCTTATCAAGTCTGACATTAACATCTTATAGCTTCTCTGCATCATTGGACCTCACGTGAACCTGTCAGAGGCAACAAGTATTTGCATATGACGCAAATAAAGGTCCTATTTGGCAAATATTTGGGGTATCACAAGAATCTATCCTTCATGGACCATGAATGTCTGAAACAAAGGTCATCATTTCATGCAGCAGTTGTTGACATATTTCAGTGTGGACTGACAGACGGACAGAAAAATCCATCCTTTGTGTCCAGCATGGCTAAAAATACAAAGATAGTGAGACAGACAGTGTAAACAAATGAAGGAGGATGTGAAGGTGTCAGGAGAAACATTCAAATCATTTGCAGGTTCTGTGTTTTCATTTACATTGATGTTCTGAGCGTGACACTGCTGAAAGAGGGACGCCGGCTGGACTTGTGTTTCAAACCAGCTGCTGTTATGATTGAAATTAGGGCTGCAACTAACAATTATGCATTAAAAAGTAATCTGCCAGGTTCTAGACTGATCTAATAATTGTTTAGTCTATATAACGTCAAGAAAATAGTGAAAAATATTATTTCTCAGGTCTCAAGGTGACTCAAATATGTTCACGTAACATATAAGTTATAAAACAAAAAAATATCCATAATCAGCAAAAAAGTTGAAACTGAATGTTTTGACCTTTTCACAGGAAAAATAACTGAAACTATTAATAAATTATGAAGACAGACTTTTTTCTGTTGATCAACTAAATAATTAACGGACTAATTGTTTCGGCTCTATTTGGAATCAATAATCTATTAATGGATCTGGATATAAATGGTGTGCCAGCATCTTACAGAGTGGAGCTGCAACTAATGATTATTTTCACCATTGATTGAAAAACGACCGTCACAATCTATCGAAGGTTTTTCTAAAAACCTGATTTACTGCAACGTCTTGTTTTATGCGACCAACAGTCCAAAGCTATTTAATTAGATATCACTGAGGACCAAGAAACAAGTAAACATTTACATCTGAGAAGATGGAACAGGAGACATTTTGCCATTTTTGCTTCATAAAATGACCATTAATTGACCATCATAATAGTTGCAGATTAACTTTCTGTCAATGGGCTAAACGATTAATCGTTGCAGACCAGGAAAAAGAGACGAATAATGACCTCAGTGGATTTCCACATGGCTCATTTTACATTTACATGTTTTCATTTTGTTTCTATAGAACTGACATCAAATATTTTGGATGGTGGCGTCACCTGATGTAGAAACAAAGCCAAACACAAACCATGAATGTTACATTTTAACTTTGCAACATTAAAGTTCGAAAGTGATTTACATTAAAAATACAATCCTCTTCCATTTCATATTAGAAACATCCGTCTCTGGCTCCGTTTTCCTTTCTGCTACTAGTATTTTCTCTTTTTTTAAGTTGTTGACAATTACATTAATAAACACTTAAGAAGACTTTATATCTGCTTACAACCACACTATGTTACAAACAACTTGTTAAATGTTTATATAGCGCTTATAAATGCTGTTAAAGTGTTGCCAAAACCGGACCAATGTGAAACGTTTATGAACGGTTTGATGTTGAACGCAACTCAAACTGTCACACAAGCGAAAAACTGTGTTAAAAAAAACAGCAGCTAGCTAATGTTGGCTGAGCACCAACACGTATAATAATTACACGTTTGTATATGTTGCTCTTCAGTCGCCTATTTGCTAACATGTTAGCTACACCCTAACACGTTTGTTCGTGTTTTTTCAGTATTCCTTTACATGCGCTAACGTAGCTAAAAGCGGTTTGTTCTTGAACACGGCTCGGGTTAGCTTGTCGTCAGCGCATAGAAACGCGCATGCGCACATCGCTCACTTCCTGGTAGCTTCACAGCAGCGGCAGCGGACTCACCTGAGCTCCTGTGCGTCCTGCAGTTGTTGATGTTTGGTCGTGTCTTCTGTGTCAGTGTCCTCCCGTGTCTCTGTCCCGTGTCTCTGTCCCGTGTCTCTACATGCGCGCTCCCGTGTTCGTGGCGCTGGCTGTTTGGCTGCTGAGCGATGCGGCGGCTCATCAGTTCACCGAGGAGGACATGGCCGGTGTCAGGTAACCCAGAGGGGCACAGACAGACAGCCCCACAGAGCTGCAGTGGTGGAGGAAGTATTCACATTACATTTACTTCAGTGGAAGTACTAATACCACACTGTGAAAATAAAGAAATGTATCGTGAAAAGTAATAGTGCAGTAAAATGTTCCTGTCAGTGTTTCTCATATCTGATGTTTGTGGATTAATATTCCTGCTGTAGATGTTTCAGGTTGAGCTCATTTGAACAACTTTATATACTGTTGGCTGGTTTAATCTACAGCGATGCATCATATTCTATAAGATCATCACGTGTTTGTCCTGTGAGAACCTTGTATCTCAGAAAAACAGCCTGTTTTCAGCTTTGTGACGATGCAACATTCAACATCGAAATCACCAAAGCAGGCGATACACTAGACAGGAAGTGTATGAAAAATTGTAATCTGTAAAGTAGCAAGTAACTAAAGCTGTCAGACAACTAAAAAAGAGTAAAAAGCTCAACATTTTCCTGAGAAGTATAAAGTTATATGAAACTGAAATACTCAAGTTCAAATATAAGGTATTTGTACTTTACTTCCTAAGTGCAGTACTTGAGTAAATGCACTTAAAAGACCTTAAGAGACACTTTATGTTTTTACAGACAGCGCATCAAATCCATGTTCTACCATGCCTACAACAGTTACCTTGACAACGCTTTCCCCTACGACGAGCTTCGCCCACTCACATGTGACGGACAGGACACCTGGGGCAGGTAAGGTGACATCATTGTGTTATAGTACAGCACGTTGAAACATGAAATACCTTATAACCAATAACTCACGATCCTTATTGACACTGCAGCTCCACTCATTCGACTGTTCTCTTTCTTTGTGTGGTGTGAACATCTGGTTTGTGCAGATATTCAGTATTTGTCAAAAACTCTCCATCTTTTCTCGACAGTTTCTCGCTCACTCTGATCGATGCTCTCGACACTCTGCTGGTAAGATCTGAAGAGGATTTGGGAGTATTTCTTCCACAGAAACATGAATCAGAATTACTTCACAGGATCTTGAATGCTGCAAACATCTGTGGTCGCAGCTGATCATTAGCAGAGAGATCATTAACAGATCACTGTCTGGTGCCTTGAATCAGTCAAAGAGATGCTGCGTTCAGGTCTAATGAACAATGACGGAGCCGTGCTGATGTGATCATGTGAGATGTTTAAAACTGAAATTTCTTTGAAGGTTTTGGGAAACCACACAGAGTTCCAGCGCGTGGCGTCGCTCCTCCAAGACACCGTGGACTTCGACATCGACGTCAACGCCTCCGTGTTCGAGACCAACATCAGAGGTACAGACAGACATGGCTGAATGAATCAGAGGTTTGGTCTCTGTGCCAGTCTTTAACTGCCCTGTGTGTGTGTGTGTGTGTGTGCGCGTGTGTGTGTCATTTTTGCAGTGGTGGGTGGTCTGCTGTCAGCTCATCTGCTGGCAGGTCGGGCGGGGATGGAGCTGGAGCCCGGCTGGCCCTGTTCAGGACCGCTGCTGAGGATGGCCGAGGACGCCGCCAGGAAACTGCTGCCCGGTATGAAAACGATCCACAACAGCAGGAGCGATCAGAGGTCACGAGAGGCGGAGCCTGTGTGTACAGGTGAAGCCTGACCGAGGTGAAGTGAGGGCAGGTCGACACTCTGACCCCACATTCACCTGCAGCAGGTGAAGCGTCATGTCAGGCGTCATGGCAACAGTGTCAGTCCAGAGTCTTTCATTTCACTAATAATCACATTAACAGTGATATGAAACAACTGGTCCATTAATCAATCAGTCGGTTGAATAATCACCAACTATTTGGATAAAATGATAATCAGTGAAGTTACTGATCAATTGCAAATGTTGAGCATTGATTGATTCCAGCTTTGCTGTTTGTCTCTTTGATGTGGAAGAAGTTACTTCTTGATCATTAATGAACTACTTTTAAAAATAACTGACACATGAATTAATCATGGAAATAACTGCGAGCTGCGTCACATACCTTAGTCAGAATTGTGGTCATTAAATCCACCACGCTGTGTGCTGTCACATGTCTGAATGACCGCAGCGTTCCAGACCGCCACCGGCATGCCGTACGGGACAGTGAACCTCCTGAACGGCGTCAGTCCCACTGAAACACCTGTCACTTGTACCGCCGGCGTGGGAACCTTCATCCTGGAGTTCGCCACGCTGAGTCGACTAACAGGGGACGAAACGTTTGAGAACGCAGCTCGCCGAGCCCTGAGAGCCTTGTGGAAGACCAGATCTGACATCGGACTGGTAACGAGTCCACCTGTCTGTGTGTTTGTGGTTCAGTTACCATGGAAACTCCTAGTCTAAACATTGCCTACAGTAGCTACATAAGAAATCTGCCTCCTGCCTACATTTTGACTGGAAAAGCACACAAATACAAACGGCTGTCTCCCTCTCTCACCTGTCTGTCTGTCCAGGTGGGTAACCACATCGACATCCTGTCTAAGAAGTGGGTGGCTCAGGATGCCGGTATTGGAGCGGGGGTCGACTCCTATTTTGAGTATCTGGTGAAAGGAGCCATCATGCTGCAGGACGAGGAGCTGCTCAACATGTTCCAGGGTAACGCTCACAACCTGCTCCTTCTCCCTCAGATACCTTCACCCAGGTGCTACACCCAGGCCACGCCTCCACCCTGATGACGGACAGATAAAGAACGAAAACCAAGCGCTGTACAGCTGAGAAGCTAAATGCGTTTAGCAAGTCAAACTGACATCAGTGTGATGCCTTTTCTCAGAGTACGACCGAGCCATTCAGAACTACACCCGGTTTGACGACTGGTACCTGTGGGTCCAGATGCATAAAGGAACCGTTTCCATGCCTGTGTTCCAGTCTCTGGAGGCCTTCTGGCCTGGCCTGCAGGTACGCACACTTACAGAAAACACCAACCCTTTTCCTAACTCAAGTCTGAAACAGTCATTTCCTGTGTGTGTGTGTGTGTGTGTGTGTGTGTCTGTGTGTGTGTGTGTGTGTGTGTGTGTGTGTGTGTGTGCGTGTGTGTTTCAGTCTCTCCTGGGGAACCTGGACAGCGCAGTGAGAACTTTCCAGAATTATTACTCAGTATGGAGACAGTTTGGAGGTCTGCCGGAGTTTTACAGCATCCCTCAGGGCTACACTGTGGACAAGAGAGAGGGGTACCCGCTGAGACCAGGTCAGTCCACCTGCAGCGCCTCCCACTCAGCAGTGACGTAGAAAAATAGAGCCAATAAAACATCAGCACACGAAGCTGCAGTGTTACAGTGTAAATAAAGTTTTTTGGTTGGGTAATTCAAAGGCAACTGTGTTAATTTCTTCCAGAGCTGATCGAGAGTGCCATGTACCTGTTCAGGGCGACAGGGGACCACACCTACCTCCAGCTGGGTCTCGATGCTCTGGAGTCCATCGAGAGGATCGCCAAGACCCCCTGCGGATACGCTTCTGTAAGATCTGTGTGTGTGATCCTGAAACAGTTTTCAGAGGCAAAGACACCGAAGTTTAGTCCACAGTCATGCTAGCAGCTCTGTGAGGCTGCACAGTGTTCGCTGTCTGAGTTTATGGAGTTAGCATGCTAACATTAGCAAAATAGCACTAAACCAAAGTGCAGCTGAGGCTGATGGGAAGTGGTTGTAACTGAGGTGTGGTTTCTCTGGTGCAGGTTAAAGACCTGCGAGATCACCAGCTGGACAACAGGATGGAGTCCTTCTTTCTCGCCGAAACCATCAAGTACCTCTACCTGCTCTTTGATCCCGCCCACTTCCTGCATGGTGGCGGGATGGAGGGGGCGGGGTCCTGGGAGGAGGGAGGCGAGGGGGGGCAGTGCGTTTTAGGGGCCGGTGGGTTCATCTTCAACACGGAGGCTCACCCTCTTGACCCGGCGGCGCTCTACTGCTGCAGCCGGCACGCCGAGGACCGACGGGAGCTCAGAGACATCCTGCTCAGCCTATCACAGCCCGCGGAAAAGTCCAGCAGCCAATCGAAGCCTCCCCCCAAACAGACAGGAGGCCATCCCCTCAGCCAATCAGAGAGCATTGCACTAAAACCAGGTGAGAAGAGGACGCCTCCCCTGCTGTCCTGCCCCGTTCAGCCGTTCAGCGCTCGACTCGCCATCCTGGGACAAGTTTTCACCGATAACACCTGACCCACCGTCCTGGACCACACGACGACTCCGCACACTTTTACTGCCATGTGAAAAACATTTTACATGTCGGCTTTGAGGGAAGTGAGACAAACAGCCACCAGGATGTCTGAAAACCTGGAGTCACGAGGTTCCAGTTTCTGATCCGGGTCAAGTTTTATGTGGCAGGAATGAGAATTCTTGCACAGATGAACAGATTTTCTGCTGTGATGAAGACACTCAGGACCCGTAAACCAAGAGCTCTGACTCACTCTGCTGTGTTGACTCTGGGGCTCTAATTTAAACTGAAGGTGAAATAGATTTTTATTTATTAAACATGTTGTTGTTGTTGTGTGATTTGTCATATTCTTATTTGTTTACCGCCCGCTCTGTTCCTGTCCACCTGTGGCTGCAGTTGTGTAAAGCTGCCAGTAGGGGGCAGCACCAAAGTGTCCATCCATCATCAACTAAATCTATGGCCCTCAACCTGGGGCCAGGATCCTGCAGGGCCTCCGGTGGTACTTTTGGAGGCATTGTGAGATGGTATACAAGATTATAAAAACACTTCTTGTTCACTCATTGACTAAAATATTCTTTTTATCTGATATTAAGATTTTTCATGTGAAAGAGGAAGTTTTTAGATGACTGAAGGATGAATAAAATGACCGGAAACACAATCCTCTTTTTACATGAGCTGCCCTCGACCATCTGCAAGAACATTTATGGAAATTAAGACTCCTAAAACTACAACCAGTCAAGAATTACACAATGAGCCAACAGTCAGTTTAATCTGTGGTGACGTGCTTTAAAGAAAAAAGAACAGCGTCATGTCACGTGAGCCACCTGTGCTGTTTCTGTCGTACTCAGGAGTATCTGAAAGACATCGATGATCGAGGCCGAGATCAAAGCCTGAAGTTCAGTGTTAACAGAAAGTCCGAACTCGTGCCTTCATTTGAATGTTGGCACGAGTCCGTGTGTCCAGCTGCTCTGCTCCCACACACACTCGTTTATCAGCACTCGGTCTTAGCGTGGAGGCCTGTGAGTCAGCTCATTCAGGCCCGAGTCTTCTAAATGTTTGCAACCACAGGAACAACGACAGAGAGACGCTTTGATTACACGTCTGTACGTCTCCTCTGGTCACCAGCAGGCGGTCCGTCCCTCTGTATGTCCTCTCACTGAGGTGCCTCGCAGACGGTCTCCCTGATGAGTCTGACAGTCCTTTAGCTTTCCCCGACGCATCAACAGGTTTGGACTTATGATTTCATTCTTCACACAACCTCTGTGTCACTTTGCATGTGAACACCTGAACGCAACATGAAAGACTTCCAGTTGCTGCGTAATTCCAGAGTGAACAACTTCTGCTGTTTAGGCTACAAGGCGGCGATGGACGTCCATCTTTGAGAAAAATGTTGAAGTGAATTTTCCTGATTTGCTGCTTTTCCTCTGAATGATCTGAATGTGTTTGTAATAATGTGGAGCTTTGGACTGAACAAACACTGTGAAGGCGTCACTTTGGCCTCGTCGTCACCACATTTCTCACTATTTTCACAATGTTTCCAAACCGAACGATCGATCGATTAATGGAGGAAATAATCAGCTGATTGATCCAGAATGAAAAGAATCATTAGTTCAAATGAAGCTCAACCAGCTCCAACAGTAAAATCCTGCTTTGACATGAACGACTGAGTCGCAGTAATCTGATGAGGTCAGATAGAACAGGAGAACAGATAGAACAGGAGAACAGGAGAACAGATAGAACAGGAGAACAGGAGAACAGGAGAACAGATAGAACAGGAGAACAGGAGAACAGCAGAACAGTCAGGGACATTTTACTGCACTCAATACTTTTAATACTTTAAGTACGTTTTCATGATTCTATACTTTTACTTGGATAGCATTGCCAACGCAGGGCTTTCACTTGTACTGGAGTATTTTTCAGTGTGGTATTAGTACTTTTACTGAAGTAAAGGGTGTGGATACTTCCTGCACACTGTTGGAGGTCGACCAGTTAAATCTACTGTTTGTGCCACTGGAGGTCTGTGTGGAGAAGGTCTGACTGGGTTCTGGTCTTACTCTGGTTCTGTTTGTCATTTAGCTTCGGCAGAAATCCCCTCCTCCGTCATTCAGGGTGGGACTCCTCTCTCCTCATCCTCTCCTGTTTCCTCCTCTCCTCGTTTGCTCTCCTTTTCCTCCTTCCCTTCTCATCTACCTCATCTTTTCTGCTCCCTTCTTGCTCCTCTCTCCTCTTGGCTTCACCCCACCTTCTCTACATGGGTGGGGTTCCTCCTTCTATTTGACCTTTTCATTGCTCCCTCTCTAGCTCCGTCCCTCCCTCCATCCCTCGAATGTCTTTTGTCCATTAAAATGTTTATTGTCTGTCTTCATCACTATCTCTCTCTTTTCCTCCCTTCCTCATTCTTTTTTCATTTCATAACTTCCTTTCCTCTCTTCTTCTTTCACTCTACTTGTCTTTCAATCTCATTTTTTTCTCTTGTTGCTTTTTTACTCCTAAACTTTCATCGTCTTCCTTCTCCTTCAGCTTCTCTAATCACAAAATGTCTTAATTTTTTCATACTTCTAATGTTTTCTTTATCTTAACTTGCTTTCCTTCCTTCCTTCCTTCCTTCCTTCCTTCCTTCCTTCCTTCCTTTCTTCCTTGGGTTGTCCTGGTCTATTTCCCTCATTTACTTCTGCTTTCTTTCCTTCCGTCCTTCCTTCCTTCCTTCCTTCCTTCCTTCCTTCCTTCCTTGGGTTGTCCTGGTCTATCTCCCTCATTAACTTCTGCTTTCTTTCCTTCCTTCCTTCCTTCCTTCCTTGGGTTGTCCTGGTCTATTTCCCTCATTAACTTCTGCTTTCTTTCTTTCCTTCTTTCCTTCCTTCCTCCCTTGCCCTCCTCCTCTCAGGGTGTGTTTCTGGATCTGTCTGTCCTGATGACTGAATCATGACTAACTGCTGTGCTGAGTTTATACTTGACTTCCTTCCAAACAAGTCTTTAAAACAGATTAGAAACCTCTCTCTCCTGTCTCCACTCCGCTGTCACTCTACTCGACTCTACTCTGTCTCTATTATCACTGTTTGACATGTGATCACTTCATTTCAACGTTTTTTTGACGTTTGACATCTGAACTCCTTTCAGCTTTTAAACTTCAGCTGACATTTTAGCTGCTGCTGGTCTTTTCTACATAACAACGGCCACTTCGAGTTCTTACAGAGCTCGCACTTCAGCTGTTTTCAGCAGCGACACATCAACTGACACTGCAGCCAACTGTCAGTGCTTTCACTTCCGTTGATAACACTATTTCTGTAGTGACAGTTCAGCTGATTTCATTGCTGCACCTTACCGCTGCTGCTGACTGCACACACTTCAGTTGAACTGAAATGTTTGACAGCTTTCATCATTTGACAGTTCGACTGCTTTCAGTGCTTTCATGTCAACTGAAATTTAAGATGCTGTCACAGTAACGCTTCACATGACAGATTAACGGCTTTCAGGTCTCTTCAACTCCTCTCAGCACTTGATACAAACTGGCAACTCAACCTCCTGCAGGGCTGAAACTGACACTTCGCCTACTTTGACCAATTGCAGTTCAACTGACATTTTATTGCTATCACTGCTTGCCCTCCAGCTGACACTTCGAGTGCTTGCATGCTTCAGCTTTCTCCGCTTCAACTGACTTTTAAACTGCTTTCAGTGTTTACTCTGCAGCAGGCTTGACAGACTCTTGACAGCTTCCTTCAACAGTTAAAACTACTCCGCTGCTCTCACTGGTGACCTCTTACTCATCAACTCCTTTCAGTGCTTCAGTTTAAACTGCAACTTCCAATATCAGATAATATAAAATCCAACATAACAGTAATTCACAGCAAAAAAATAATCGAACATGTGTTTAAACCTGCAAGCCCACTGCTCTCGCTCCACAGTCAGACTTCTCACCTTCATCCTGCGCTTCATTGAATTATTCTGTCTTTTTTACATTCTTCTATTTTTCACTTTCTGGCACTCTGTACATCATTTTGCAAACATTTGTTTTGAAAAGTGTTATTCAAACAGAGCCTCCTGTCCTCTGTTGGCTCGTGGGTTCCTCTGCTCTCCACAGTCTGCACAATAATAACAGTAAGAAGAACATGTGGTGATGCAATCTGCCTCAGCTGCTCTGCTTCCTGAAGGCCTGAAGTCGGTCAGGGGGGATTTTCTGCAGCTCAGTTTTAACCGAATGTCTGAATTTTGATCTCTTCTTGGAATTTAAAGGTCCAGCGAAATAGACTTAAATTCATTGATGAGTTCAGGAGTAAATTTGAACCGTTTAAACTGCATCCATGACACCGACTCTACATCCAGCCTCCGAGCCATGTTACAGCTCAGGTGCTTGAAACTTTTTAATTATGCATATTTCTGAGCAGAGCCAGGCTAGCTGTGCCCCCCCCCCCGCTTCCACTCTAAACGTTAGAGATTCCAGTCATGCTTCAAAGTTGCCTGATGTTGCATTCACAAAGAAAGACGCGATAAAGAACAAGGAATATATTATCTTTACAAATGAGTAAAGGGAGCACATACAGGAGAGTAGAGGAGGATTGTTTTGGACTCTGTTTGATGGGAGAAAGTGAGGAGGAGAAAAAAGACATGTCTCATAAATGTGTCATAAATTGATCTCTGTCTTGATGAAGGGATGCCTTTTACCATCTTAAAATGTAAAGGTTACGTATGGATACATGAAGGTAAGAAGGATTGTGTTCTCACATAAGACATCAGATTTAAGGTAATGAGGTGGCGGCTTTCTTTATTTCAATATTTTTTAGTAAAAAAGGGATTTCAAGTGACAGTAATAAGATATAATAGTGATGTACTCCCCATAATAAAGAGCTCTACACACTGGACTTCTCCCTCTCTCTCTCTCTCTCTCTCACACACACACACACACATGTTATGATCTGATCACAATGAGCCAGATCACTTCCTCTGACAGATGAAAGACTAGGATGGATCACATTTTAACTTCAATGCACTCTGCACATTTTCAACCTGCATTACCACCTAATCTGGATCACACATCCAGATTGCACATTAATACCAGCAGGAAACGAGATCAAAGTGCTGAACACCAACATCTGTGTCTCTTTATAAAGATCCTGAACACAAACTGATCCGGGTTTGTGACGTAAAAGATGTGAAATGTGGATCCAGACATGCCGCCATGTTTTATTAACTGCGGCAGCCGGATGTCAAGTTTCCTGACGGTTCAGCTGAATTTTACCAGATGAGATGTTCGCACAGGATCCAGAGGTCTGAACCAGCACAAACTGGGAACCTTCCGGTCCTGGATTAACACAAAGAAAGAGACAGTGAAATGTTAACCTGTAGAGATTCTTCAAACCTCCTCCCAGAGCGTCACCAGTGAAACCAGTGACACCAGTGACACTATAGAAAGTGTCCAGTGAAACCAGTTTAATTAGCAAAACCAGTTTACTGCAACTGAAACCAATCCAGTAGTGACCAAAGACAAACCATAGACCACTTAAATCATACAGCCAATGAACCCAGTGGAAACGCTGTGACCAGTCTTTATCTTAACTTCTGCTTTCCTTCCTTCCTTCCTTCCTTCCTTCCTTCCTTGGGTTGTCCTGGTCTATTTGCCTCATTTACTTCTGCTTTCTTTCCTTCCTTCCTTCCTTCCTTCCTGGTCTATCTCCCTCATTAACTTCTGCTATCTTTCTTTCATTCCTTCCCTCCTTCCTTCCTTGGGTTGTCCTGGTCTATTTCCCTCATTAACTTCTGCTGTCTTTCTTTCTTTCCTTCCTTCCTTCCTTGGGTTGTCCTGGTCTATTTCCCTCATTAACTTCTGCTTTCTTCAGTAAATCCACTAAACCCAGTGACACCACTGAAAACCACTTGACTGAGAACAGTGAAACCAGTAGTACCAGTCAACTCAGTAAAACCACTTTAGCCAATTGACCCAGTAAAACCAGTAAGAACACTGGCATACACAAGAACAGTGACACCAGGGAACAGCAGTAAAACCAGTGAACCCAGTAAGAACCAAGTGAAACCAGCAGCCCAGCTCTCTGAGCACTGGGCGAGGTTTCTGCAAACTGGTGAGCGTTCAGTCGGCTGTGAAGGTCTGACATCGTCTCTGAGGAGTGGTCAACTTCCTGTACCCATGACATCATCACTGAGCACGTGCAGTGCAGACAGGTCCAGGAATGACGGCGATAAAAGGGACTCGTTTCACACGCACGCACGCACACACAGACGCACACGCACACACGCACACACACACAGACATGCTACGCTATACACTGACCTGCTCAGATGTTGCATAATGTTAGCGTGTGTGTGTAAGATTTGGCTCTAGGTCCCCAAACTAATCATACTCTGAAAGGCCAAGAGGGTCCACACCCTGCATGCACGCACACACACACACACACACACACACACACACACACACACACACACACACTCATCTGTTAGCCATTAGCAGCCAGTCAATGACAACAGAATCACATGGGCTGGGCTCAGTGCACTCACACACAATTACATACTATTCATATGATGTATGGATCTGTGTGTGTGTGTGTGTGTGTGTGTGTGTGTGTGCATTGCCAGGCCCAGCGCCGTGCAGCTGGGAGGTATGGAGGACTTAACACTCGGCCCAGTTTAACATCAGTCCCAGTATGTGACAGTAGGGGATTTCCAGTCAAACCTCTCTCTCTCTCTCTTCTGCACTATTTCACTTGTCCTTCTTTTCCTTCTTTATTCTCGTCCATTGTTTCTTGTACAAACTGGGTTTCTGTCCAGTCTTACTCTCACTTTGTTGATTCACCCTCTCGTGATATTCAGAGGAGTGTTTCCTCCTCGTAAACGATCACGTTCCCACAACTGTCCTGTAAAGCTTCAGTCTGGACAACCCTTAAATTCAGCCTCTCGGAGGATCGCCGGCTTTCATCAGACATTCATCTGTTTGGCACCAGACGGGCCTCAACACTTCCAGACAAGGTGGGAAATACAATCCATCTAAACTGGTCTCCTCCCAGTTGGCTGTGTCCAGAGTACGTCCGAAGGGAGGCATCCTGATTAGAGGCTGAACCGGCAGCAAACCCAGCGAGCTGAGCCCACTGAAAATACAGCACAGCTTTAAATACCTGCAACAGGTAGACTGGTTGAGAGGAACAATGCAGACTGCTCACAAACACCACATGTGCAGTGTAACAACGATCACTGTGTGCATGTCAGCTTCAGCTAAATCTGTTTTTGGTGCATAACTATGGGTGTGTTAAGGAGAACTGGACACCACATTCAAAGATGGGGTCCAGTTCATTGAGATGAAAGTGGCTCACTGGTCACAAACGCCCAAGAAGCCCCCATGGCCTTCCTCACACTTCCATGGTTTTGGCCCATGGAGCGAGCTCAGTAGAGTCTTCCTCCTGAAAGGCCCAAGGGCTCAAAGGAGTCAGGACTCAAATGCAGGAGACCAAACACATTTCCAACAAAAAGCGAGCGCTATGGCTGATTTATTTACAAAAAACAAGAAGGCAATACAGGCAAAACTCAGGGCTCAGAGGTTGTGTCAAAAGCAAGAACAAAAATCGCTAAGGCTTTCGAAAAGAGAACTAAGGACGCTAAGGTAATCAAGGTAATAAACTTCTTAAATAGTTTAGCAGGACTGATAGCAAGACGAGATACTAGGAGCACATGACGTACAAGACAATCTGGCACAAGACAAAGGGAGACGCGGACTATACATACATGAGGTAACAATGAACAGGTGGAGACAATCAGGGCGGGGCAGACAATCAGACAAGCGGGAAGCACATCAGGAAGTCAGGGTCTGAAACGAGAGGAGAGTTAGGGTTTCACAATAAAACAGGAAGTGCCCGACAAGACTAAACACTGTGAACAGACACATCAGACACGGCGGGACATGACACCTCCAGTTTAGCAGGTTGAGATTAGACTTTTCCCAGCTAACACAAAATGTTACAAAAACCTTCAGAGAACATAACAATAACTTCCTGTTTTAACATCTAGAGAACATGAAGGGCAAACCTTCAAGCAGCCGTCCTGGAACGTTCAACTAACCTAATAATGTTCGTTTTACCTCAGAAAAACTGCCATTGAACATCTAGAGAACGTGATGTAGGAATGTTCACTGACCGTCCCCACGACAAAGAACAATGTTCCCAAAAAAGATTCATTTCAGGAGGTTTGCGATGCTCAGAAACGTGAAATTGCTCTGCAGCTGTTCGCATGACGAACCTGCAGTACCGCGTATGGCCACCGCGCCAAAATCACCTGACAGCCAGCGTGCTCCTGAGGCGTTCAAAGACCTGTCAAGTCATTACCGTGTTGCATGTGGTGTCAGCGTCTAAACACGTTTGTTTTGCTAGAACTGAACTGATACATTCGACAGCAAACGCCAAACAGTGAGGTGGTGAATTATGAACACATGAAAGGTTCTTGTGTAAGCTGACTGAACGACTGAGGCCGTCTCACTGAGGAGACTCCTCACATCAGAGCGAACATGAGTAAACTTGTTTTTGGCCCCTCTCCACCTTCCAGCTGGAGCAGACAACAGAACAAGCTGACACTGGACCTCCGACTCCACCCTGCGAGCCTCACTGATCTGGAAAAAAGATGTTACAGGATGCGAGTGGCTAAAACTCCGCTGTCTGTTTTGGAATTTGTTCTCTTTTGTTTCTGTAACTCATTCGGTTTGTAGCATCGTTCCTGTTGTCACAGATGCTCTCAGTGTGTTCAAATAAACACATGGGAACAACAGTTTAGACTGGGGCATGTTAAAAGTGGATGATTCAAAGCTTCTTGATCTTTCAACTCAATGTGCCACGACTTCACAATCATTCTTTTTAGGAATCGGTTTATTTAAAATCTGAACTTTTCCATCCAAACAACAAGAAATGAACAGAACAAAATGCTGATGGATGCATGTTTCCACCCTGCACTGACAAACAGCAGGTGAAGCTGATTCTCCAGTCGGTGCCGTTAAACCACCACAGAAGAAGAGACACAACGAGAGGACGTCATTCAGAGAGCCGCAGCCAAAGGTGAAACGATGAAAACATGACGTTTCTGTTTGCTTCACCACTTTGTGGAGATATTTTGCTTTTTGTTTAAATTTCCAGTGTTTCCACTCAGGTTTTTTATGCACATTGAAAATACTTAAAGGATAACCTTTGTTTTTTACAACCTGGACCTTATTTGTAGCATTAAATACGACCATTTACTCCCCCAGACAACTTTGGTGGCATTTGGAGTCGTTTTGAAGAAATTAGCCCCAGAGGAGCGGCGCGTATATCCGTATAATGCGAGTACTCGGGGCATCCATGCGCAGCCTCTATAAACGCGCGGAAATCCTCCAGTGTTGTGACACAGACGTTTATTGACACATTCAGACGCGTATCTCCTGGTCGCAAGTCCCACTCTGAGCAACAGAGGCATTCCTCCTCATCGATGAACATTGTCCACAAGAACACCACCAGTTACCGTCTACTCGTCGACGTGCAGCCGTTTGTTGTTGTTTGGCCAGCTGTTCCTCTCTCTGCCTCCGCATCCTCCTTTCAACGAGCTCCTCGTCCGTGTACTCTGGCTCAAAACGGTGAGGACGTCCATTGTAAACAAAGTCATCGTCCACCACCTCAGAGTCGGAAAAATATTCATCCATTTTGTGAAGAATAACAGTCGCAAACTACAGCTAAACTAGCCGACCGCCGTAGAGTTAGCCGTGTTGTGGCTGGTTGCTTGCAGCGCGCGGCGCTCGAAAATGACGTCATCCACGTCAGAGGTAGTTGTCTAGAGACGCCGGATGTTGATAACATGCCACCGCCGGCTCAGAGGGGAATAGCACCAGCATATCAGAACAAAATATTGGAATATGAACGAGTTTCTGCAGATTATGCGTTATATAGAGGCTGCGCATGGATGCCCCGAGTACTCGCATTATACGGATATACGCGCCGCTCCTCTGGGGCTAATTTCTTCAAAACGACTCCAAATGCCACCAAAGTTGTCTGGGGGAGTAAATGGTCGTATTTAATGCTACAAATAAGGTCCAGGTTGTAAAAAAGGAAAGTTATCCTTTAAAAAAACAAAAGCGTTATATTGGAGTTGACACAGTTAGTAGTGCTTAATTTAACGTGTTCATGTCAGATTCAGTCAATCACAGCTAGCAAAGCTCCGATTTTGAGCTTAACGTAATGTTCGATCTAATGAAAGCCAGATTTAAAGGATATAGTGTTTTATCGTCAATGCAAAGTCATTTCAACCTTCACACGACAGACTTGTGGCTGGTGTGTGTGTGTGTGTGTGTGTGTGAGGTCAGGACACACATGTGCTGTGTCTCCTTGCAGATTGTCACTATGAGGCCGGTGTTACGGAGCAAATGGTGACCCACAGGATTCAGTTTCATGCATTCACCCCCTCTGCTTCCTTCAACACACACACACACACACACACACACAGAGGAATGTGTTGCACAGTGAAATGTGAGCCTGTGGGTACAGCTGGGTGTGTGTTATGATGTGATGTACTTGGCTGAAAGAATGAAAACACAGCTTTAACAAGCGTTCACACCGTGAGTCACAGGCTCACACACACACACACACACACACAAACACACACACGCATTGTGCATGTATATGAAGCACTTTTAGAAATAATTTTCTGATAGTCATCCTCAGGTTCACAGCTACTGTACATGTGCAGCTACACGATCGTCTACATGTACATGAGCACAAACCTGCCGCCACACAGCTGCTGCTACAGGATACATTCCCGCTCCCTTAACTGATCACCTGACCTGGAAGTCGATCTAGTCCGCCATCCTGGAGGCCGTCACGCTGCTCGTATTCCTGCTCTGAGGAGCGAGGAGGGATCCTGAAGGATGTCTGATGAGAGGAGTGTTCATCATTTCATTAAAGAAACAATGAAAAGCTTGCTAACTCGCAATTAACTGCTAACTAGCTCAGCTGCTAATGGGATAATAGGTTCTCACATTTACTTCAAAAGACATATTTGTACCAGTGACTCGTATCTGTCTGCAAACCAGTCATCTGTTCCGCAAAAGTTTATTCTCTGAAGAGGAGATTTGATGTTTTATATATAATAAAACTGGATGGTGACACACAGCTAATAAGCTACGATAGCTTAGCCTCTGCGGCTCTTCCCTCCTTCAGAACTCAAGTCTCAGGACAGCGTGCAGGTTCATGTCACCTCTGTATCCAATCTGCCTGTTGCCTGTTTTTGTAGTAAACACATTTTCCCCAATTTCAGCATTGGAAGGTGAAAAACTGGTGATCCAGGTGTGATCCAGGTGACTTGAGTTGACTGAGTAAACTTGTCATCCTTGAATCCTTGCACCTCGCTCGTGTCCTCACTGGGGGGCCAAAGACTGGAGGAAAAGATGCATTTGAGGGAAACGTGGAGGAACCTTTGAGTTTAGGTGTAGGAGAAGTTACCTGTTTGTAAAAGGTTAAAGCAGTTTCAGAAGTTCAGTCTTTGTCAGCTGCTTCTTACTGACATGTGAACATATTTCAGTCAGTTTATTATAACAGATACCCCCGTGGGGTCTAGACGCCGGTGCTGGTGGAGGCCGATGACTTGGCTGAGACTGAGGCTCATGAAGCTGGTGAGGAAGATAAATCTGTGAAGACTGGGCGGTCATGGCTAGGGGAGCGCTTCATTTGTTTACCTGCGACAGCTTCAGGTGGGCTCCGACAGACGCATCTCAGTGTCAAAGTGTTGCTGAGCCCCTCCATCCATGCTCTGTTTCTTGCGAACGTGTTACTTACAGATGTGGCAGCTGTTACTCCACCCTGTCCATGATGTGGTTCTCGCTTTTATTGATCACAGATTTCAGAACTGGGGACTTCTTCTTCTGGAGTGCTGTTCTTTATGGGTTGCCAGGCAACCGCTGCAACACAAGAGCTTCAAAAGCCACTGGAAACAAAGAAAAGCATATTTGAACATTAGCATGTGAGCTAATTATTTATTCATGGAAATAGTTGTTTGACAAAATAATCCGAACTCGAGGTCCACTTACCAGCTTTTTCCAGAGCGTTCAGCACATCTCATGGTCTTCATGGACGGACGGAGCTGGCTCAGTTCTCATGGAGCTCCTGCAGCTCTTTATTACGTTAATTCAGCCGATGCTTTGTCACTTACAATGACAGCATTCAACCACGTGCACGCAACCCAAAAATAGCAAAATCATGTCAGTACATCAGCTTCATCAGATACACTGAACAGCCACGATCACAGATAACATTTATTTTGTGGTGTTCGTGGGCCGAGATTCATTCTGGACAGACCAGTGTTCAGTTTGTGACAGGAGAGTTTCAACAGGAAGCCACCATAATGGAACCAGGACAGCGGACTGGTCCCGTACCTGGACCCTCTTCATAGTGAGGAGATTTCTCCATTAACCTGAGTGTCTCTGAAAGTGAGTGCGTGAAGCATCTTCGTCACACGAGCTGTTTGTTCTCTTCTTCATTGATAGAATTATTTGTCAGCTGGTCTTTGTTCTCCAGCAGTGACGTCGCTGCCTCTCGCGCATGAGGTCAAACATCACGTAAACACTGCTGCAGTAACAGGACTGTCAGGTCTGAATAAAGCCGATGAGAACATTTACACAACAGACGAACATGTGTCAGTGACAAAAACTCATCGCTGCGACAGAAGAATGACGCAAAGTGACGTATTCTGTGTCTGACAGGGCTTTCACAGGAAGTAGCTAATGCTAGCCACCAGTAGCAGATGGATGCAGCATTATTGTGATTTGCTCCACACCTGTGAAAATGCAGCATCCTCATTGGCTGGTATGATGGAAAAATCATCAAATCCAGAAAAACTTGGAGAAAACCTAAAAAAATCTGAATCATGAGCTGTGATTTATAGCACGGAGGCTCTTCATACCACAGCAGAGCAGACGCAAACGTACGTGAGTCACAAACTGTATCAGTATCAGCTGTTCAGTGACTCAGTGTGACTCTGTGTGTGTGTGTGTGTGTGTGTGTGTGTGTGTGTGTCCATATCAGACTTCCCCACATTTCAACAAACTTTTCACTGATGGAGACAGGAGGAAAGATTTTTTCTTTCTTTAAACATGACGGACATGTGACATCAAATAATACGACAAGAAAAGCATGAGATGCAGAAGAAACAAAAAGATAAATAAGAAGCACGCCGCCGAGGAAACAGCCGCCGTGACGAGCAGGCGATGAAGCTACTCGCATGTAAAACTCATTTGAGCGTGTGCGTAAAGGCCCACTGCGCTGAGTGTGTTGATGTGCATGGAGGTGTGAGGAGGGCAGCGACACCGAAAGAGCTGAGCTGGAAAACATGACGAGAGGAGAAGAAGAAGGACGCAGTGACGGTTTCAGCAAGAGCAGCTTTCTGAAACTGAAGCAGTAACGTTAGCAGGTAGAAAAGCCGGACGGAAGAGGGGCGGCTGACTTTGTCCTCACATCCCTTAGGACTGCAGACTACATGAGCTTTCTGTCTTTGATGGCTGTCACCGTGTCAGAACTAACGATCACAGCACCAGAAAAGCTCGCCGTGTGTTGGTCGGATGACTGACAAGACTGCATGTGTGACCTCGACCAATCACAGCACGTCTCATTCAACGATCACCCATGAGTTTGGATGTCATCGGGAGGTGGGGGAAGCAGCTGTCAGTCAAACTGACAGGAGTGTTGTGTGCGATGCTGGCGGTCGTGTACCAAAAAAAAAAAAGAAAACAAAAGAAAGAAAAGCAGCTGTGGATGCGCTATGACATGAAAAACAAACGCCAGAGGCGGCGTGAACTTCAGCCCAGTCAGTCATTATTTATACGTCTACTGGGAACAAATACCAGCTCCACATACAGTCATTTATTTATTCTACAGGGAGCAGGCTCGGCTCTGTCGGCTGCGTCAAACAGTCAACTTTAACGTGAGAGCTTCCACCTGAGAGCTGTTTCCCGCCAACATTTGTCTTTTTGACTCGGCCGTCGTTCTCCCTCGAGGAGAACAGAGGAGGTGCTGCTGCTGCCACAGCTCTATGAACTTTTCCTCTCTTTTGTTGTCCCACCTGACAGCAGTAATCTCAGCATCCCTCCTCCTCCTCCTCCTCCTCCTCCTCCTCCTCCTCGCCATGGTTACGTGACTGCACTCTGGAGAGAGCACCTGATTGGTCAACGCTCAGGAACATGTCGTGGGAGATGTCACACTAGATGTGTCAAGACATAAAATATTCTGACGTGCTAGTCTTTTCATTGGGGTGTCGTGGGGCGTCCCAGACGTTCAGCAGGTCACGCTACACGGGGAAAGACGCCCGACTGTCGTTCACGATCGTCCACAAAGACATCGTCTCAAATCTGACCTGGAATCACAGCGTAGTCGTATGAGAGAGGGAACACGTCACAGCCTGTAGAGACACGAGGACAGACTGTCCTGTCAGTACTATAACCAGTAACCATGACGATGTACATATGGGCCTGTAGTCCTGTTGTAATGTAGACCTGAAGAAAAGCTATGGTGTCCTCTGAGGGTCACACCAGTAAAGCAAACTGGACTGAAGAGGAGGGAAAGAAGGACGAAGAAAAACAGACGCAGAAGAAGAAACGGGAGAGGGGGGTGAGACGAGGAGGAGAGATCGACGTGGAGAATATGGAGAGTAAGAGGATGGAGGGTGGGGGGTGTTTGTTGTGCGTACCAGTCGGTGCAGTGTGTGAAATGTGAACTGTGTGTGTGTGTGTGTGTGTGTGTAGGGGAGGATCCTCTCTCTCTTAAAGCCGGGTCAGAAAGAGAGAGATCAGCAGAGCTGAGAGTGAGAGGCACTGAGGAGGGAGCACACACACTTTGACTGACTCTTAGACACACACACACACACACAGACAAAGACAAGTGGCCTATTGTACACACACACACACACACACACACACACACACAGACACACACACTCAGCAGCTGATCACTGTGACACACACTTTAACACACACTTCGTTGGACTCTGGACTGACCACTTGAGGATTCATCCCTCAGGACTCTGTTTCCCATTATGCACCAACGGAGCCTCTCGGAGCTCCAGGGGGCCTCCACCCAGCGGGGGGGGGCCTCGACCCGAACCGCTCCCCAGGATCGAGCCTCACGGAGCCCCAAGCTGAGGAGGGGGTCCGAGCGGCGGTGTCTCTGCCCGCCGAGGGGAGCTCCTCTCTGGGCATGGCTCCTGCTGGGGGCCCTGGTGGTTCCTGGAGCCTGGAGCTTTCTGACCGAGGAGCAGGAGGAGCTGCTGGTGGAGCTTCATAACCACTACAGAGGACAGGTTTCTCCCAGTGCTTCAGCCATGCTGCCCCTGGTAAGACACCAGCCATCAGTCTGATATTCTCCTTTAAATCAGACACAAAATCATCCTCTGAAACGTTTCCGCTCTGACTGCAGCTGCTAGTGCAGGCAGGACAAACTGTGTGCAGGTCACTATTTCATTTAATCATCCAGGTATGTTTTTATTAAATCATTCCTCATTTAAAGGTACTAATGTAATTCATTAACCAGTCAAAGGAAAGTCTGTGTTAGCTGCTTCGATTGATTTTGATTGATTGATTGGTTGATTTCCCACAACCTGAATGACACTGACGTACTGCTGCTGACTGATTATATTATATTATATTATATCATATTATATTATATTATATTATAAATTTCTGACTAATAAATGGTTCAAATGTTGTTTTAGAGGCTGAAAAGAAGAATCCTTTGCGAAAAAGTGTTGCATGTCATGTTTCAGGGCGTTAAATTGTAAAAAGATAATAATTAAACATAAAATAATCACAGACTAAATACTCTGGTGTTGACCTTCAAAAACGTCTTGAAGAGGTCAAAGGTCAGTCACAGCGTTTGGTCATTAACAACTCAAAGTTCACTTTATTATGGTGCAGCTTTTTCTAACACATTTAAACAGCTTCCAACACAAGTTTACTGTGTGAAGATTCAATTAGCTTTGTTTGTGATTTACAAACAGGGAAACAGCAGCTGCCTTAAAACCTGACCTGAACTGAAGATTTCAAACTTTAATGCAGATTAAAATTTATTTAAACTGAATTATTAAAGACACAGATGCTGACATCTGACGTCCTGATGTAGTAACTGTGGTCTGTAAAGATAAATGTGTCATTGCTGCTGGGAAGTGACTGATGTCACGAATCTGTCATCCCATATACGTACACGTCGTCACGGAGACTCATCTTTATGTTCACTCCAGCAGCTGAAATTTCAAAATATGAACGACGTCAGCAAACGATAAACTGACCACGATTGCAGCGAGAGTCGCGTCACACGAGAGAGGACGTGTTTGTGGTTCCAAACGTCCACGCTGGAGGACGGCGAGAAAAGCCGCCAGTCATTCAGTTTGATTGACTCATGCTGCAGTTCATCACTTCCAACCTTCAGCAAACAGATTAAACGGTGGTTTATTAAATCACATATCTGCTTTAACAGACGCAAACTTTTGACAAAAAGTTGTGTTTTTGCTTTTTTTTCAACCTTTATTCAACAACATTAACGTGTCCTGCTGGGACAGGCAGCGGAGACAAAGACTTGCAGGCCTGGTCCACAAGTAGACAATCAAAATCAGGGTTTTTCCCCTTTAGTTCTCAAAAAAAAAAAAAAAAAAATCCGTCCACAGAAGCGAAGCACCATGTTCAGAAACAACTCCTCCACAAAAACACAACTGAAGCGCTGTCAAGAGCTGCCAGACCAACAGGGGGCGATATAACCCTCACCTTAAAGCCATGCTGGCCAATCAGAAGCCTGAAAAAAGCCGCTACCAGTGGGCTGCCCCCAACTAGAGGTCAGACCTGGTTTCCTGTTGGTGGCGAGGTGTTACGGCTGAGCACATTCTGACGCTGCCGCCTCAATAAACATGGACTCGAAACATGTGAGAAGTCCTGTTAGTGTCGTTAGCATGAGTGCTGTTAGCACCAGTGCTATTAGCACCAGCACTGTTCCACCAAACAGAGAGACAGTCTGACAACTTTAAAATCGTAAAGTCGTTGATAAGGATCATCAATCAGTCTAAACGGATCAAACGGCGAATGAACGAGCATGCAGAGTCCAAACTGGTGGACAGATGGACAGCCAGAGGACGCAGAGTCTCTGCTGTCATGACTGGCGTCCCCACACAGAGACAAACCTTTGTAAGTCAGAGGGAGCAGCAGACGTTTCCAATGAGGAGCCCTCAGACCTCAGTGTGTCACAGACTTGTCATTATACTTGGAGAGAGATGCTGTTGAGCTCCGCTAATCTAATTGTGCAGCATTCAGAGCACCACAAATCAGTCACTGAGCCTGATTGTATGTGGATGGGCTAATAACTCCAAACCTCAGCGAGTCACACTGAAGCGATCTGGAGGGATCAAACTGTGGGAAACAGAAAAATGTGGTTCTTGGTGATCAGCCGCTTTAGATTAATATATACGTCTGACGTGTTAACATAAAGTGCAGATTAAAACAGCTCGTGATGAAAATCACTGTTGGCTCTGTGAGCGAGGCAGAGAATGTTTGAACAGCTTGAAATGATTGAGCAGCGTCCTGCGTTTGGATCTGGTCCTTTCCTGCATGTCCGCGTCGTCATCTTCCTCGTGTTTCCTGCCCTCCTCTGCAGCTACCTGTCATCTGAAGACATTACAGTCGTCTTTAAAACCAGCCGCAGCCACATATGCAGCAAGTTTAAACAGATTTGATGAAAAGGATGATATCAGCTGCTCTGTTGCTCGTTAACACTTCAGATCATGTCAGCTGACCAGATGACATTAAGGTTCCTGTAAATCTTTCTGATCCCTAAATACCAGTGATTTCAGTGACTCTCTAAACTTTTCTTTAGTGCATCCATCATGTAAAAATGTGAACTTTGCACACGAGTGCCGTCCTAATTAGAGCCAGGCAGACTGTTACATAAAGTATTGATCCTTCCAGTAGTTAGTCACGCTCTGAGTGTTGAAACCAATAGTCGATAAGATATAAAAGAAAGAAACAGATGAGGAAAAGAGAAATGTTGGTTTTAGCCACGTTAGCAGCGTCGCTCAGGATGAATTCTAACAACTTTGGTGACGCACTGACTTTAAATTTAGCGCCATCACCAGGTCTAAATTAGATTTAGTTAAATTCTTTGATTTATGACCAAATTCCTGCACAACTAATGACGTTCCCATCAGCCTCGCCTTGTGTTGACTGCGTCCTCTAACACTGGTGGCGTGAACGTTAGAGGAGCGAGCTCATGATCGTGAAGTCGATCCTTTGGACCAGAAGGAGTGAAAGGCAGCAGCAGCCTCTCCCTCGAGGTCCTCGACCCCCCAGCAGCTGTTTTTTTAAATAATAGAAAGTGCTGGTATTGATATTGATGATTCTGGCGTATCGTTTGGTATCAAATCAAAACCAAACTTTATGGCATTGGTTTCCCTCAACCAATTCCAAAACACACAGAACATATCATGTCCTGATATTCATAGTATAACATTTTAAAGTTAATGTATAAGAAATGACCTGATACTTGTTAGTTTTGTACTAACAGGAAGTGACGCCGTTATCGCTTTAATCAAACTGCATCTTTGCAAACTGTGATGTTGCTGCTGCAAATCCTGAACCTGAAAACTCAACAAAGAGAAATCAGGATGTTTCTGCAAACATGGAACACAGTATATCTGTTCCTGGAGACAGTTTATGTTAATTGTCTCCAGCTGAGAGTTGTTTCTCCAGTTCTGCCGTGCATTGCATTGTGGGATTACAGCGTCCATCAACAGTGCGCTGAAAAGTAAAGCAACCTTAGTCTCTGAGTTTATGTAACTTGGTCTGAAAGGGATGTGTGTGACGGGTAGAGCAGAGATGACAGGATGAGGTCTGGATCGCTGTGGTGAAAAAGAGGAAGTAGGAGGTAGATGGAAAAAGGAAAGGAGTAATGAGTAGAGGGAAGGAGACGAGGAAAGAGGAAGTGCAAAGAAATAAGTGTCTACCAGGCTAAAGGGCTGTGGGACATGTGAGACTCAGCCCGTCAGGCTCAGCTCAGAAAATTTGGCTTTAAAATGGAACATTTAGCATGTTTGCGTCTACTTGCATGCTAAATGTACGCTATTATAGCATAGCATTAAGTAAAACCTAGCATTGCTATCATGCTAACAACACCATTTATACTATACATTAACGTTGCAGTACAGATTTTGGAGGTAATCGTGGTGTTGTTGTCATTAGTTTTCATCATCTGGGACCATGAACGTATGATGAAAGGATGAAAATGAAGCGACGTGCGATCTGTCTGCTGCTGCTGTCACCTGACTTTCCTCCATGCAGAGACATTAAAGACTCTATGTAAATGTTTTCCCTTTGTCGTGACGCTGCTTCTGAGAACAGTTTGCGTCTCTGAGCTGGACTTCAGGTGAACTGCGGGTCAGATTAAATCTCTGTGTTGGTTGTGTGTCTCGGAGCTTCGGGCAGGTTGAGGCCGGCTGGTTGTTTTGGTTTGGTCGGTGGACCGGAGAGAAGCTTCAGCTGCTTTAACTCTGTATGGACATGTGGTGATGACCGATATGCTTTTATGGTGCTGGAGTTCAGGGAAGGGGATTGTGGAGGGGATTTCCCATGTAAAGATTTCAGGTTATACCTGCGTTTGAATGTGGTTTCATTCAGGTTGGAACTAAACAGCTTCCAAAGCTGTTTTACGTCACTGAACTTACAGTATTTGCACCACTGCTGTGAATGAACAACACAGACAAACAAAAACCTTTGTACAATACCTGAGACCCTGATTGGACATCAGTACCAGGTGAAACAAGCTGTTTTTAAAACTGAGGGCCAGGTGAGGAGGATAACATTCCTCTTCATCTTTAAATGTGTTTAAGGAACAGATCATTGCCAAAGACCTTCTTTAAACGGTGCATTCATGTGAGCGTGAAGGATATCCCAAGAATCCAGAAATCCTTCGGAGCTCTGCTTGTGCACATCTGCAGAAAATATGAAGTTAAAAGCGGCGACAGTGGGAGCAGCATATCAGGACATGACGTGAGGTCAGGAGTAGATGCTAAAGAAACCACGACATCAATGATGAAGCAGGATGTAGAAGCAGTAATGAGGATTTGGTCACTGCTGCAGTGGAGCTTTTTCATTTTAATCGACCGGCCTAAGGGGGCGCTGTTGTTCTTAGTTTCATTCGAGGTGGAAAGAAATGTTTAGTTGTTCTGGGATGAATTGAGAAACCTAGTTAAAGGATAACTTTCGTTTTTTACAACCTGGACTTTATTTGTAGCATTAAATACGACCATTTACTCCCCCAGACAACTTTGGTGGCATTTGGAGTCGTTTTGAAGAAATTAGCCCCAGAGGAGCGGCGCGTATATCCGGATAATGCGAGTACTCGGGGCATCCATGCGCAGCCTCTATATAACGCATAATCTGCGGTGAAACTCGTTCATATTCCAATATTTAGTTATGATATGCTGGTGCTATTCCCCTCTGAGCCCGTGGTGGCATGTTATCAACATCCGGCGTCTCTAGACAACTACCTCTGACGTGGATGATGTCATTACCGAACGCCGCTGCGAGCAGCCGGCCACAACACGGCTGACTCTGCGGCGGTCGGCTACAAATACGCAATAACGAACCATAGCTGTGCCAAACTACAGCTAAACTAGCCGACCGCCGGCTCAGAGGGGAATAGCACCAGCATATCAGAACAAAATATTGGAATATGAACGAGTTTCGCTAATTTCTTCAAAACGACTCCAAATGCCACCAAAGTTGTCTGGGTGAGTAAATGGTCGTATTTAATGCTACAAATAAGGTCCAGGTTGTAAAAAATGAAAGTTATCCTTTAAAGTCACCATCAGGTCAAATTTGTCCGATACTTTGCAGCAACAGTCTGCTGTCACGCGGTGCTTGTTCGTACAGGTTAGCATGAGTAACATGCAGCCTGGGTTCCAGTAACAGGCGGGTGTTTCCCTCTGCAGACTCCCTTCAGTTAATAACATGAGGGTCAGAGGAGGAACGCAGCAGGGAAATCATCCGGAGACAGGGAGGGAGTCGTCGCTCGGCGTTGAGCAACAGACGAGGAGGACGGCGGTTGGGAAAGAGCTGAGAGATGAAGAACACAATGTTTGGATAGAGAGAAATGAAAATTAGGTAGTGAATGAATGAGCACCCGGAGGAATGTGTGTGTGTGTGTGTGTGTGTGTGTGTGTGTGTGTGTGTGGATCAGGAGAGGTCTCAGCCTGCCTCCACTCCTATGGAAGCCCCACTGGGACATTTCCATATTCATGTTTTCCTTTCTGCTTTTAAGATGGACTGGAGAGAAAGAAGAACAGGAGGGGAGAAGGAAGGAGGGAGGAAGGGAGGAGAAAAGACTAAAGAAAAGGGAGAGAGACTTTGTAAAATGAGGAGAAAAGGAGTAAGATGAGGTAAACAGAACTGGAAGAGGAAGGAGGTCAGTGTGCTGAACTGGGAGGAAATTACAGAAGACAGATCTTTGTTTTATCTGTCTGGTAACAGAAAACTGGGCTGAGACCAGCAGACAAACCGATACGACAGCAACAGCAGAGAAACCAGTTTGACCTGCTCAGATAAAACCAATAAAAACTGATAAACCAGTCTCACCAGTTAAAATAAGAATAAAAGAGACTGACAAACAAATCTGACCAGTTTAGACAAGAGTGAGTTTTAACTATGAAACCAGTCTGACCAGTTTAGAAGCTGACAGCCTGCCATGACCATTCAGACCAGTACTGAATCAACCAGTAAAACCTAGTTTGACCAGTTCAGATAAGGCTGAGAAACAAGTCCAGTTCAGTTAACGCTGGTCTGTGCTGCGTAGGAACAGTCTGGGCCACACAATAAAAATAAACAACACACAATAAACAGGACTGGAAACCAGTCTAACCAGTTTCACACAAATCTGACAGAACAGCAGCAATAACCAGTCTGACCAGATCAAATAAGACTTCTGGAGGAACAGGGGAAAACCAGTTCAGATCAAACCATGCTGACCAGTTTGAGACAAACCAGACCAGTTCAGACAAAACAGGTCTGGGCCACACAATAAAAATAAACAACACACAATAAACAGGACTGGAAACCAGTCTAACCAGTCCGGATCAAACTGGTGCAACACATGATTTGGCAGAATAAATGAGTTGTTATCTGCAGATTTAAACCGGCTCAAAGGTTCCTGCTGCGGCTGAGTCGTTGTGATCACAGCCTGCGAGCCTGAACCAGAACCAGAAACCAGACCTGCAGAGGAAGAATGTAAATCCCCTCAGCAGGAGACGCCGTCATACCGCAGCGCCGCATTCGACTGTTTGTTCTCTCAGATTTCATCATCCGCACTGTACGCTGCTCGTTATTGGTGCTTAGAAACCAATACCAACAAACCCGGAGGAGACATTTTCCTGAGCAGCTCGAGTGAAACTCACAGTTATATCACAGCGGTGCCTCCCGCCAGCCGTTTCCATCACAGCGGAGAAAAACGCCTGCAAGACGACGCTGTGGGCTTCAGAAGGTGAAGCAGCTCAGATACGAGGTGCTGTGAGGTCAAGCTGGCAAACAGCAACTGAAATCAATCTCCACTGACAAAACATGGCAATAAACAGACTCAGTTACATTGAGTAATATAATTACATAAAATTGTATTAAACTAAATAACGGACGTGATCGGCTCCAAACACTCGCTTCTATTGTTCGAGGGGACAAACACAGATCAGTGTTTGATTTTTGCTTGTTGTTGCAGGATGGCTTTGTACGCAGAGTGTAGCTTATTCTAATGCTAACAGCAGGATAACATACACTTAACAACAGCAGGGCCATGAAGCTAATGTTAGCACGCTAACACAACTATACATATCTCAATAATTCAAAGAGGCTTCTGGACGTACAGTAACTTTAGCTGAGAGCGGCAACGGAGACGTTAGCATGAATACGAGACGAGCTGCTTAGCTAGCTAACTCCACATGCTAGCAGTCGCTGCTTGTAGTTACATTAGCTAACTGCGCTAGTGTGGAAACAAGCAGACAGCGCAAAATCACTTCCTGTCTATTGTACAGAACATTATAGCTACTGAGCATCAGCCCTTCAAATGCAGCTTATTTAATTCAGGCTAACAAACTGTTATCAGGTGGTTGCAACAGGCTAATTTTAAATAACTATATATTGCTGGGGAGCTTATAATAATATAATAATATATGATAATCTAACTGACAAACCAAACACTGACTCTAAAGAGGGACTTGCATGTTTTTCTGGAGTTTTGTGGCCACTGTAGTTTCTCCTACACGCTCGGAAAGCAATGGTGAGGTGAGGGCTGCTCAGCTGGTTGCACTTTGCAACCTCACCACTAGATGACACTAAATCGTACACACTCGCACTTTAAGTACAGTACTTGAGCAAATGTACTCAGCTACTTTCCACCACTGGAGGTCTATGTGTGAACATCTTGTGTAATTTTCTGTTGTGCAGAAACTGTAGATCAGTTTTTTTCTCTGCTAAACTGAAGAAGTGCACCGTTAACATGCACACACACAACTTCATGAGGACAGCTGCATCAGTAAAGGCGCTCCTCAGCTCACAGATCAGAGCTCATCGAAATGTAAAACCAATCAGATCTGTGATGAAGAGTTCGATGACTTGTCTGTTGAGACAAAGAGAAACAAAAAAAATCAGCTGTTAACAGACCAGATGACCTGCGGCGTGTGTGTGTGTGTGTGTGTGTAGGGGTGTTACTACATGACCACGTCCATGACCTGAAAGTCATAACACACACCAGATGTTGAGAGAGCCTGGAGAGAGAGAGGAATGTGAAGGAGACCCCTGACTATTGTTTGTGTTGTGTGTCATTACTGGACAAATAAACACACATATAAACACACACACACACACACACACACACACACACACAGGAATATTAAAGCTTCAGCCAAAGTCCTGTTGTTCATTCTTTTGGTGTCTTTGCAGCAGTGACTTAAACCAAAAGACGTCGATCTCTTCTGTCCAATCAGCCGCGAGCACTCGTCATGTTCACTGTTCTTACTGTACAGTTAACTTTAATCACAGAGCCGCTGACTTTCTGCATTTTCCTTATCATCAGCAAACAGTGCACTTGGATTAGTCCACCTCTCAGTCCTGTCCGACCTCCCGGCGTCGCCTCCACAGACACTGAACCATTCACACTCCCACAGCTTCACAGCAGCCATTTTTGCACGTCACCTGCACTCCGAGCGAAGAAAAAACGATGATGTTAGTGTGTGTCGCGGCAGTTTCTGACTTCCTGTGTGTTGCTCTCAGCAACGAGCCCATTGGTTCCTACTGAAGACACAAACATATAGTTCCTTGTTTAAAAAGGGTTCAGTTATCTCCGACAACAGCTGCTCGCTCTAACAAACAGGGAGAAGCAGAGCATTTGTCGGGACTATTTTCAGCAGCGGATGAATCCACATTGTGTGCTGTAGTGAGTGTTTGTGGCAGCAGGACGGCGTGTGTGTGTGTGTGGGGGGGGGGGGACTGAGTCAGAATAAACTGCAGTGTGGGCACAAAGGAAGATGTATCACGCTGTGAAACACTCACTCAGTGTCGGTGTGGCCTCTGATAACAAAAAGATTATCACAATTATTACTTTAATAACTTCTGAGCTACAGTAACAGTCAGTTGCTGTGTTTTGTTTGCTGTCATCCACTTTGTCCCCGCTCTAACAGCCGTGTTTTAGCCGCTCTGAGCCCTGCTGAACGACTCCACCTGCCCGCCGTCTCATGGACGCAGCTCCTCAGGCAGGAGCCCTGCGGTCGCAGCTGATGCGGCTGTTTGTTGCAGCCTGTCAGACACAGACAAACATCAGCAAACAGAGCGAGCAGAAGACAAACAGTCTGATCCACGTCAGCGCTCTGCTCTGTGTTTCCCCATGTCCGATCCTCCTCTCAGACTCTTTCTGGACAATATGGAGGAACTGCGCTGCTCGTAGAAAACCACAGTGGACGACTTCACGCTGTGGCGTGGTCGGATATGTTGACACCATCAAAAAGAATTAGCTTACGCTGCTGCAGCCGCCGCTCCGCCCGCCTCAGTGCGGCTGGTCTGACCTTTCTGTGGAGCTGCAACTTGGCAAGTTGACCTCTACAGTTCCTGCAATAATCTCTATTTGTATGCTTTTCTTTTCCAAGCAGACATTTTAACTAGTGGCAGAAAGGTGAAGCAAACCACTAGTGATGACTCTGACTGATTTATTACCTTTCACTGAGGTGTGGTGAAGTTTGTACATATAAGAAGTCAAAAATACCCAGAGGCAGCGCTGCTGTGCAACATTAACTGTCTGATCTAATAAAAGCATGAAACTTAAAGGATAACTTCAGTTTTTTACAACCTGGACCTTATTTCTAGCATTAAATACGACCATTTACTCACCCAGACAACTTTGGTGGCATTTGGAGTCGTTTTGAAGAAATTAGCCCCAGAGGAGCGGCGCGTATATCCGGATAATGCGAGTACTCGGGGCATCCATGCGCAGCCTCTATATAACGCATAATCTGCAGAAACTCGTTCATATTCCAATATTTAGTTCTGATATGCTGGTGCTATTCCCCTCTGAGCCCGTGGTGGCATGTTATCAACATCCGGCGTCTCTAGACAACTACCTCTGACATGGATGATGTCATTACCGAACGCCGCGAGCAGCCGGCCACAACACGGCTGACTCTGCGGCGGGCGGCTACGAATACGCAATAACAAACCATAGCTGTGCCAAACTACAGCTAAACTAGCCGACCGCTGGATATAGAGGCATTATATAGAGGCTGCGCATGGATGCCCCGAGTACTCGCATTATACGGATATACGCGCCGCTCCTCTGGGGCTAATTTCTTCAAAACGACTCCAAATGCCACCAAAGTTGTCTGGGTGTCAGGAAGGCTGGGACTTAAGGGGAACTGAACCCAAATGCAGACACACAAGGGGGCGCTAGGTTCAATAAATACATTTATTAAACACAGGGAAAACACAAGACAATTAAAACTCAGGGAACTAATGACTAACGACACACAAGGGTAACAGAATTCACACCACAACGACGCAACACAGGGAAAGACAACACATGAACACAAGACACATGAGAGCTAGGGACCAGACTATGAATAACAAAGATGATAACAGAAAACGCTCCCGAAGGAGGAAAAGACAAAGGCTATAGAAAACGGAACTGACTACTGAGAGAACTAGATAAGAAAATCTCAACTCAAAATACATTCCTAGAAAACAGAGAAACAAGAATCTAAATAACAAAAGTAATCAAACAGAAAATCACTCTTACATGAGGAGAACAATTCGGCAAGGCTATGAACTAAAGGAAAACAGAAAACTAAGTTATTAATGTTTCAAACGAATAACACGCACATCGGAACTATGGTCTGGGAAACTAAACAGCTAGGGAAGGGCAGACAACACAGGATGGGTACACTACATAAAACAAGACATGAACACGATCGAAGAAAAGAACAAGATGACAAACTAACCAGAACTGTGGCAAACTAAAGACAAAGACGAACCAAGGAACAAATCAGACATGAACAGAAACACGGACATGAACAAAGGTAACGCCACAAGAAACACAACTCGGACAGGACAAAGGAATCACAATGACAAACACTCACTTACTGGCTAGAACTGTGACAAGGAATCAAGGGCAACAAGGTTACATGGACATGGCTAGGAAACATAGACAACGACCCGACAAAGGGGAAGACACAGACTTAAATACACTAGGAAGGAACACTAATGAGACACAGGTGGAAACAATCTGACAATCACACGGGAGGGAAAACACAGGAAGTAAAGCAACCCAAAGACACATGACATGAACCTTCAAAATAAAACAGGTAGTAACCAAAACCAGGCAAGGACAAGACACAATGGGAAGCTTAACAAAATACAAACAAGACAGGGCAAGGATAGAGACTAATACAAAACATGGCATGACTGAGACAACAGTAACTAAATGAGGCAATGGCAAGAATCAACAAGAGAAACTAAACAAAACCGCCGTGCATGGCACGGGTCATGACACTGGGTGAGTAAATGGTCGTATTTAATGCTACAAATAAGGTCCAGGTTGTAAAAAACGAAAGTTATCCTTTAAAGAACGTGGCAACGACAAATGTCTCAGTGTACGTTTAAAACTGTATGTTAACTACGTTAGCAAAGCCCTGCAGAGACCAGACCTCCTTTACTTCACTAACAGTATCACAGTGCAACAATACTCTGTCGCAAGTAAAAGTACTGCATTTGAAACTCTGCTGCAGCAAAAATACATGGGGATCACGAGCAAAATGTACTGAAAGTATCAGAAGTGAAAGTACTCATCATGCAACATGACCCCCTTTCAGAGCCCTCAAGGTCCTGAAAGGTGGTATATTTTTTTTAAACTCATGCACACACATAAAAATTTGTCCACACGCGTTATCACATACAAGATGAAGAAAAAGCTTGAACATCAGGGGCTCCTGTTAGTTTTGTTAGGTTGGAGTCATAAGAACTGCAGTATTCTCCAGTATATATACTTACTTACAGTATCTAATATGTACTTTGACCTTTTACTCTCCAGTATTTATATCCATCTTTCCAAACAGGCTTTCTTTTGTCTTCCTGCAGAGCTGAAACACGACACCAGAGCATCTGAAACGTCTGAATCTGTTACAGATCAAATCTAAACTCCCTGCAGCTGACTCACACTCCACCTTTGCCCACAAGAGGAAATTACTATGAGGTTCAGCCTTCAGGCACGACGGGAAGGAAACGCGTACCTCGGACAGGCGGGCGGGCGGCGGGGTCAGGCGGTGGTCAGGGTCAGAGGTCGGCTCATCGATGAGTGGGCGACGAGGACGTCGTATCGATGGAATAAAGGCTCGCAGAAGAAGCTCTGGTGTCATGATGCCTGCTGGTTTTACCTGCATGAAAAGAAACAGTCGGGGTCAGGGTCAAAAACGGTGCCGTTTAGAAATCCAGATATCAAATCCCCTGATATGATGTTCAATGTCAAATCTCTTCCAACAATGTTTGTCTCTCAGATGAACTTCTCAGAAAACATCAGCAGAGAATCTGCTGATGAAGCTCTGTGGTTGATTTTCTAATAAAGACACATAAAACATGTTGTGTAATAATAACAAAACATTATTTGTTTATCACTTTCCCAGAGAACAGAGTTATTGACAGGCCTTAAATCAAGAATAAATCCAAAACAGCTACACAATAGAATAACATGATAAAACTCAGCAGGTTTAACGGGCGAAAGAAGAAAATACAGCAGCGACATGAACTGTGACAACTTCCTCTGTGAGCATTATGACCAGTGGTGTGCACAGACTTTTTGAAGGGCAGGGGCGGAAAGGAAAAAAAGGGCACATATAGCGCGTCCTTGCCACTGAAGAGGGCACTTTAACACGCGTTTTGGCTCCCAGGGGGCACTTTAGAGCGCATGTTGGTGTCCAAGAGGGCACTTTAGAGCGCGTTTTGGCGTCCAAAAGGGCACTTTAGAGTGCGTTTTGGCTCCCAGGGGGCACTTTAGAGCACGTTTTGGCGTCCAAGAGGGCACTTTAGCGCGCGTTTTGGCGTCCAAAAGGGCACTTTAGCGCACGTTTTGGCTCCCAGGGGGCACTTTAGAGCTCGTTTTGGCGTCCAAGAGGGCACTTTAGCGCACGTTTTGGCTCCCAGGGGGCACTTTAGAGCGTGTTTTGGCGTCCAAGAGGGCACTTTAGCGCGCGTTTTGGTGTCCAAAAGGGCACTTTAGAGTGCGTTTTGGCATCCAAAAGGGCACTTTAGTGCACGTTTTGGCTCCCAGGGGGCACTTTAGAGCGCGTTTTGGCTCCCAGGGGGCACTTTAGAGCACGTTTTGGCGTCCAAGAGGGCACTTTAGAGCGCGTTTTGGCGTCCAAGAGGGCACTTTAGCGCGCGTTTTGGCGTCCAAAAGGGCACTTTAGCGCACGTTTTGGCTCCCAGGGGGCACTTTAGAGCTCGTTTTGGCGTCCAAGAGGGCACTTTAGCGCACGTTTTGGCTCCCAGGGGGCACTTTAGAGCGCGTTTTGGCGTCCAAGAGGGCACTTTAGCGCGCGTTTTGGTGTCCAAAAGGGCACTTTAGAGTGCGTTTTGGCATCCAAAAGGGCACTTTAGTGCACGTTTTGGCTCCCAGGGGGCACTTTAGAGCGCGTTTTGGCTCCCAGGGGGCACTTTAGAGCACGTTTTGGCGTCCAAGAGGGCACTTTAGAGCGCGTTTTGGCGTCCAAGAGGGCACTTTAGAGCGCGTTTTGGCGTCCAAGAGGGCACTTTAGCGCGCGTTTTGGCGTCCAAAAGGGCACTTTAGCGCACGTTTTGGCTCCCAGGGGGCACTTTAGAGCTCGTTTTGGCGTCCAAGAGGGCACTTTAGCGCGCGTTTTGGCTCCCAGGGGGCACTTTAGAGCGTGTTTTGGCGTCCAAGAGGGCACTTTAGCGCGCGTTTTGGTGTCCAAAAGGGCACTTTAGAGTGCGTTTTGGCATCCAAAAGGGCACTTTAGTGCACGTTTTGGCTCCCAGGGGGCACTTTAGAGCGCGTTTTGGCTCCCAGGGGGCACTTTAGAGCACGTTTTGGCGTCCAAGAGGGCACTTTAGAGCGCGTTTTGGCGTCCAAGAGGGCACTTTAGCGCGTGTTTTGGCTCCCAGGGGGCACTTTAGAGCGCGTTTTGGCTCTCAGGGGGCACTTTAGCAAGCGTTTTGGAGTCCAAGAGGGCACTTCAGTGCGCGTTTTTCAAAAACTGGGCCACTAGGGGGGGCGGTCGCCATCACATTTTATATTTGACTTCATAAGCAATAAAGTAAGTCAGAGATGAGCCATTACAAGCTGTGCTAATCGGATGACTCCAGATGACGGTATTCACTCCAGATGTCATGGGAGTGTTGCTGAAACACACACAGGTCTCGAACAAAGCGACTTCTCTCCTGATTCGTCTGTCTGAAAATGTAGTTTAATGTCCCAGTGATCAGAAGATTATGTGGTGGAAGAATCAGTCCTGATCTCTGCTCACCTTCACTTCTCCCATTGGAGGAAATAGACTCATGACCTGTCGCTGGTCTCCAGAGGGGCGGAGCAACGGTGTCACAGATACGGGAAGTTCACAAACCTTCTCTGGTGTCACTGAATCCTGATTGGTGCATAGAAATATGTGACACCGCATTTTGAAAAAAAAAACTCGTAAAGAAAAATAACCAAAACTGTTGAAAATAGTGTTTTTGTGTCAGATCAAGGATCAGAAAATAACATTTCAGGGCCTTTAAGACCAAACATGAGTAAATGCTAAACATCAGCATGCTAAGGTTCACATTGTGAGCATGCTAGCATGCTGATGTTAGCATTTAGCATGGTATAGCCTCAAAGGGCCACTAGCATGGCTGAAGACTCTTCCACTGGTCTGCATCAGTTGACTGATCAGTTTCCCGACTTTGGTAGGAAATATTCTGGTCTGAATAAGCTTCTTCTGTGTCTGCAGAGATGGGACCCGAGTCTGAAGGTGATCGCAGAGGGCTACGCTGCTAAATGTATCTGGAACCACAACCCAGAACTAGAGGACACCGGAGAGAATCTGTTCGCCGGCACTGGGCCTCTGGACCTCCGAGAGGCTCTGGAGAAGTGGTTTCTGGGTGAGTCAGTTCATCCGGCTGCAGGGTTTGTTTGTAGAACTGGACTCTGCAGTAGCTGGTCCTGTAGCACGAGTGATAGCAGGGCACGTCTCTTTCATTATGCATTGTGCTTCAGTTTCAGCGTCCTGGTGTTTGTTCACGCTGTCACGCTGTCATATGTTACTGAGACACTTGAACCAAACAGAGCCGTCATTATTCCCACCATGACAAGTCAAAACGTCTGCGGTGGAAAAGGACGACTTCTCCTCTTTTTCTTCGCCTTTTGTTCCTTTGAATGTTTTTTCCCTTATTTTTGTCTTTAAAAATGATAAAAAGTCAATAAAATATTAATCAAAAAGAGGTTATGTAATGTAAGTAGTCTGTGTTTTTCAGCTATTCTGCCAAATAGCAAGTTAGCTGTATCAGTGCTACGTGCTAAATGCTACAGCTGCCTACCTGCAGAATCCATCATTTGCATTCAACTTGTCTGAACGCAGGACTTGTAAAGTATTTTTATGGCGTGGTATTTTTACTCACATAAAGGATCTGCATACTTTTTCCAACACTGGTTAAATGTAATGTAAAGTATTGGAAGATAATTGTGATGTAATTGTGATACTGGAATGTCATTGGTTCCTCTAGAACACCTGGACTATGACTTCCAAAACAACAGCTGTGATGAAGATAAGATGTGTGGACACTACACACAGGTCAGCAAACACGTACACACACATATTTATACACACACACACGTGTATCTTATGTGATCTGAACTCTGTGATCTGTGTGTGTGTGTGTGTGTGTGTGTGTTACAGATGGTGTGGGCAGACACACACAGAGTCGGCTGTGCCTTCCATCTCTGTAACAACATGGAGGGGCTGGAGTGGGAGAGAGTCTCCTTCCTCGTCTGCAACTACTACCCAGCGTCAGTACTATACTACTCCTAGTACTACTACTGGTACTACTACAGTACAACCACTACTACCACATGACTAATTCTACTACTGCTACAACACTACTACTATTACCATGACTTATTCTTTTACTACGACTACAATACTCTCAGTACTACCTTGAACTATGCACTACGCAGTACTATGATACAACAACCAACTTGTAATGTCACTATTATTAGTACTATTACTACTACTACCCCCGTTTTTTCCACTACTACTACTGCTACTGCTACTACTGCAGCAACTAGTACTAAAATACTGCCACCAAAACTAGTATCACTGTTACTATTACTGGTCGGCCTCCTACTGTTATTATTACTGATTAAACTATTGCAACTACTACTACTACTAAAGCATGTACTGCTTCTACTGCTATTACTACTGCAAACTTTACCACTAATAAAGTACCACTATTATTTCTTCTACTACTACTAATAGAAAAGCACTACTTTAAGTACTATTACTACTACGATGACTGCCACTGCTGCAACTAGAACTATTATTACAACTAGTACTGCTACTGCCATTAGTGGTACTCCTACTGCTGATTCTACTAAGTGAACTATTAGTTCTACTACTTCTACCTTGCTACCTTTAGTATTACTACTGTTGCCACTGTTAAAGATAAGACACTGCCTCTGCTGCCACCAGTGACTGCACTGCTGCTGCACTGCTGCAACAAGAGCTCCCCCTTGTGGCCAGTAATCACTTACTGTTGGTATTTAGGATATTAATTGTAATATATTGATTTCTGTTCAGTATGTTCTGTCAAGCAAAAAGGGGAAATTTAATTTGATTTTAACAAAGTGTTGATTTATTCCTCCCAGTCATTATTCTAACTCTGTGTGTTAATCAGAGGGAACTATGAAGACGAGAGGCCGTATGTCGAAGGCGACTGGTGCTCCAGGTGCCCAGAGAACCTCCAGAAATGTGAAAACAACCTCTGCGGTACGACACACATTCAACACCAGATTTAGAACATTGTGTCAACTGACTGACAACTATCTTAATAATCAATGATTCTGTGACGCACTGAGTTGAGAGGGACCCAGGAGCGGAAACGGAGAAGGTTTAAAGAAGGTTTATTGACCAACACAAGAGGCAAAACAGGGAAATGGTCAACGTGATCCAAACAAACGAAAAGAGGCTTCAGAGAGTGCTGGGCTGTGTGAGCACGGGAGGCACTGGAAGAAAAAACAAAGAGACAAACAATTACTCCACACAAGAAAAGCCACAAGAAGGTAGTCAATGAATATTACCACAAGAGAGACGTGAAGCCACTGGTACCACAGTACGTAGTAGTATACTCTGGCGTCGAGGAGCGTCTCTGTGGAGTATAAATAGCGTCCTTGATTAGGAAGTGAATCCAGGTGCTCCCGATCACTCCTCGACGCCGCTGGGGGAAGGGAGCCTCAGGAAACAAAAGTAGAGTTAAGGAAAAAACACAACAAAACAGGAAGTGGTCTTACAAAATAAAAAAAAACGGAAGTACCAACCGCCACAGTTTCTTTGAAGTCATTTATCTACAAATCTTGTTCCACCTTATAGATCTGAAGATTTGCTGCGTTTCTTTGTTGCGTCTGATTGTAAACTGAATAACTGAACATGCTTTGGGCTGTCGGACAACATTTTTCACTATTTCTTGATATTTTATAGATTAAATGTTTACTTTATAGTAATTTAAACTAACCTGCTGTCCTGAAGTCTGAGAAAGTTATAAAATATAATTTCCTTCTGTTGGTTTTCTAGTCGCTGACACGGTGGAGGATGATGATGATGACATAGTGGATGAGGACGAAGAGGAGGGCACAGTTGTTCCTCCTCCAGCTACAACCGACCCCTCCCTCCAGCCTGCAGAGGAGGATGAGGAGAAGCTTGTTCCTCCTCCTGCTACAACTGAGCCGTATATCCAGCCTGCCACCACCACTGCTGCCAGTACTCCCAGTATCACCACCACCTCCGCACAGGACGCCGAGGACACTCCACCAGCCACCCCTGCCCCCGACACGTATCCCCCTGAGGTCCCCTCAACAACACTGAAAAAGGAGGAGGAGGTTGAAGGAGAGGTGGAGAAGGAGGAGGAGGAGGATAGGAGAAAGGAAACTACAGATAAGACGGAGGGAAACAGCGAGAGAGACGTAACAAGACAAATATCCCAGAACAGGGAAGTTATTCGGAACGCTGGTTCAGTATCTTCACCTTCTCTCCTGTTAGCCTGTCTGACTGCGATCCTGACTGTGAGGCTGTGAGGGGGAGGAGGACGAGGAGGAGGAAGAGGGAGCAACAGAAGAGGAGTCCACCCCACCGCTCCCGTGTTGCCTGCACAGTACCTTGTTAATCCGCCCCGTGCCCTCCCCTGCAGAGTAATATGGGTCAATTAATAATTCACACTCATCAGAAAACAGCTGCCATTTTCACAACATCTGCATGTAGTCTGGGCTGAGATCTGGGTCACATAATGTGTGCATAACCTGCTTCAACCTGCCTGGAAAACACAGATATTACCGCCAGCTAGCACTAAACACGCTGTGTTGCTGTAAAGGAAACAGGTCTTTGGGTTTTCAGTTGAGAGGAAGATGAGGGTTAATAGCAGCCTTTAAATGATCAACGTTTATTCGCCTTCTCTCCACGTCCGTTTCTTGTCTGTGCATCCAGTACGCAGATGGACTCAGGACATGTTTTTAGCCTAGCTTAGCATAAAGACTGGAAGCAGGGGGAAACAGCTAGCTTGGCTCTGCTCAGTTCAAATTCAAAAATACTCCAACATGCTCCTCTAAAGTGAATTAAGACGACATAAATGTAAAAGCAAGATTTGTGAAATGTGAAAATGGAACATTAGCATCAGTCAGTTAGCATGCAGCTTCAAAGCCTGGTCTCCAAAACGTTTTCTCTGGGCTTCACTGCTCATGGACCTAACATGTGGAAATCTGTGGTTATTTCACAGCTGCGTCCATCCCATCCACCCTCGTTCCCATCTTATAGCCGTGAAGGCGGCTAGCTGTGTAGCGAGATGACGTGGCCATTCATAACCCCGCCAACAGAGCTGTGATTGGTCAGTTGCTCCAATCATAGGAAACAGTTGTCACCAGACCGGGCTAGCGGTTTCCATCTGCTTCCAGTCATTGTGCTAAGCTAGGCTAATCATATCCCACATCTACCCTGACCTGTAAGTACACACAGATTTCCTCATGAACTCTGAGTGAAACACAGTTGTCCTTTAATGTGAGAACAGGTTGAGGTGAACAGGGTTGAACATTTGGAGCTTCAGGTGTGAAGGAAGTTCACCTCCTTCTTTAAAACACACCTTTAACCAAGTGTGTTTAAAGTTTATCACGAGGCGATGCTGTTCTGTTACCACAATAACCCCAAAGCTTGTCAGCCAGATGTGTGTTCAGTGTCAAAAACAGCCTGGTTTGCTTGTGACATTAAAATGTTGAATCGTGTGAACATACTCGGCCGTTTGTGAAGAGACCCACGGAGCTGCAGAGCCTCTGTCCTGAAGAGCAGTAAAGAGGCTGCTCAAAGTCGGGCCTCTCAGACCCTCTTCACGTCCGTCAGGGGATGGTTTGTATCTGCGGGGTGGCTCCATCTCATGTGGACAAACCACTGAAACATACAGTCGAAGTTTGTGTTTGTAGTGTTTCCTAAATGCAGGAGAAATGATTTCTGAACAGTTTTTTTTGTGTCAAACTGACGACCCTGCTTCTTCTTTGATCAAATATACGTATATCTACTGTACATTATATACTCAGACTGGAACTACAACTGGACAGAGTCTCTAATAATTTACAAATCTCTGTTACACTGTCTTAGACAACAGGAAATTACCATAACTATCTTCATTTACTTTAGCAAAGATTGCTGTAAATGTCTGTATATAAGATTAATAAAGAAATAAACCGTATTTCTTCTTTTTGACGATGCAGTCTACGTGGCTCCTTTATCCACCAGTTTGTCCATTTATTCTGTGAGTCTTTGTTCAGATTGTGTTTCACTTGCAGGCTTTATTCGGACGACTCTTCTTTCTGTCTCTTATGAAAGACGATAGCGACCACAGTGGCAATGATGCATCATTTTAATCTCAGTGTCTTAAGATCATTGCAAGTCATTCGCCAAGAAAAAAGCGTGTGGCCGTAGGAAGTGATGCTCAGTGGGAGACGTATTCAGACCTTTAACGAAGTAAACTTTGCAATACTACAGAGTTTTTACGCATTTATAAGTTTATCCGAGGTGAATATGAGGCCTGGTCTTCTAACAAGACATTTTTTGGGTGGAATTCTGTGTGTCTGTAACTTTCCACCACTGCAGCTCAAACACCTTCTACTTAAACACAAAGAGGAAATGTTTAAAGTGAGAATACTGTCTGACATTTGCTGACTGTGATCACATCTGTCTGACCACATCTGGAGGTAGTCTGGCTCAAATTGTAAACAATTAAACAACATAAAATATCAGTTGTTGTTCACATTTAGAGAGCGAGCAGGTGAGAAGCTAAAAGAGACAGGCCTCTAATTACTGACTACACATCTGCAACAGTGCTGCAACACAGCGGACAATCTGACACAATGTTTTTATACAAAGGAAGGAATAACTTCATGTATTACACTGTGAGAGGACAGATCATTAGGAATCTGTGATAGACAGTGTTTCACAAAGTTTATATTTTCCCCTAAACTCATCAGCTGTGTCACTGTTTAAAGGAGTCTGGGGCTGATTTGCTGCCTCCTCAAATTGCTCAATGTGAGCACATTAAAGATACCAGGTGTGAACACAAAGGTAAGATTGGATCATTTATTATCCAGATAGCGTATCTGGATCCAGATCCCATTGTAGTATCAGGTGTAAATGGAGTCAGGATCGCAAGATAACTGTCTGACAATAACAGAGACATTTCATTTGCTCATAATAACAGATTAACCACTGAATTCTCACTGAAATCAAAATGTTGTTTAGTTATTCTGGACCCAGTCCACATCTGGACAGTGAGGCGAATAACTCTGGACCCAGCCCACATCTGGACAGAACGCCGAATCATTCTGGACCCGGTCCACATCTGGACAGAAGGAAGAATCACTCTGGACCCGGTCCACATCTGGACTGAGCAGCTAATCAATCTGGACCTGGTCCACATCTGGACAGAAGGAAGAATCACTCTGGACCCAGTCCACATCTGGACAGAGGGAAGAATCACTCTGGACCCAGTCCACATCTGCAGTTCTTAACTGGTTACAACACATTGTGTGACTTGATCTGTTTTGAAAAAAATGAACCACTGATTGTAAATGGTTAGTGATGGTGAATACTCAGTGTAGCTGGAGATCACTCAGTGTGATCTGTCCTCAGATGAATGTGGTTTTAATGTGGCTTATCGTTGAAATGGTCGCCATGGTGACGGTAATGGCTGCAGAGAGTGTTGATGGTGCTGAGTTCACACATTAAAGTTAAACCAGAGCATTTACTATCAGCTCCTGAACCACAGGTACAGAAATAAATCTGAGGCGCGTCTGCTCGTCTCACACCAGCTGTGACGTCAACTCTGTGATTAAATGTTATGTCGTTATCGCTACGTATCGGTTATTTGAATGACGATGGTTCCTCGTTTACTGCTCTGTACTGGAAGCTGTGGGGATGGAGGGCAGACAGGAGAAGAGAGGAGGACGGTTTGAGGAGAACACCCAGTGGAGGGAGAGGAGGTGAAGATCCAACGACTGAAGATTAAAAGTTTAAAGAGGTGGAGAGAGATTTAAAATGAGGGAGAGGGAAGTTGAAATATTCATTGCTAACTGCTCTTACTGCTCTCAGGCTATTTCTGGTGCTACATTTACTGCAAACTGAGAGGCTGTGTGTGTGTGTGTGTGTGTGTGTGTGTGTGTGTGTGTGTAGCTCTTCCCTGCAGCTAAACAGCATTTCCGTTCTTCTATTAAATTGATCTTGTCTGATCGTGTTTGTCTCGTGAGCGTCGCTCTGGTGTCTCGTCCTCCATCTCCTCCATCACTCTCTCACTTTATGCACAAGTGTGTGTGTGTGTGTGTGTGTGTGTGTGTGTGTGTGCGTTTACAGTCTTGTAAATGTGTTCATGTTTATGTGTGTCTGATGAAAGGAGGCAGTTTGGGGTTCGAGGGGAGTCCAGTTCAGTCAGTCTAGTGGCTGTAAAGGTTTGTCCAGAGCAGTGGCGTGCACAGGGGGGGTTTGCTTGTAGTTTGCTCTGTGGCGACCGTCCCCCCCTCGTGGCCCAGTTTTTGAAAAACGCGCGATAAAGTGCCCTCTTGGACTCTAAAACGCATGCTAAAGTGCCCCCTGGGAGCCAAAACACGCTCTAAAGTGCCCTCTTGGACTCCAAAATGTGTGCTAAAGTGGCCCCTGGGAGCCAAAACACGCTCTAAAGTGCCCTCTTGGACTCCAAAACGTGTGCTAAAGTGGCCCCTGGGAGCCAAAACATGCGCTGAAGTGCCCTCTTGGACTCCAAAATGCGCTCTAAAGTGCCCTCTTGGATGCCAAAACATGCGCTAAAGTGCCCCCTGGGAGCCAAAACGCGTGCTAAAGTGCCCTCTTGGGAGCCAAAACGCGTGCTAAAGTGCCCTCTTCAGTGGTGAGGATGCGCTATATGTGCCCTTTTTTTCCTTTTCGCCCCTGCCCTTCAAAAAGTCTGTGCACGCCACTGGTCCAGAGGGTGAAGCTGAACCAAATACCTTGTTTCACCCTCTGTCCTGGGGTGTTTACAGATGTTGGCAGACCCAGCAGGGTTTAAAGGACTGTTAACACTAAAATAAAGCAGAATACATAAATCCAGTCGAGTGAATGTGGATGTTTCCTTACTGAACTCCGTCTGTGAAGGTTCTCAGTCATCCAGCTCCTGGTTATCTGAAGAGGGTTGAATGAAGACCAGCCGGACTGGGTTGTAGAAGCCTGAAAACAGCCCCCCTCTCATTACGAGGCTTCTTCAGTTCTTCTGGTCACCACCAGCAGTGTTGCTGTTCCTCCTGGATCTTGTGGCTGTTTCCACAAAGGTCCAGTTAGGATCCACAAGCTTGAAGCGGATCTCTCAGATGTTTGTGCTCCCTCCCTCGTTGGTTCGCTATCAGCTCGGCGTTCCTCTCCTTATCTTCTGCTGCAGCGGGTGGTGAGAGTCAAAGCCTGAGTATAGTCCAGCATGGAGGTCTCTGTCCTCCTCAGTGTGCGGGACTCAGTCCAGACAGGACGAGCTGGTGTTCCACTGGTGGCGGTGCTGCTTCCTTTACGGCAGCCGGGCTCAGTGCAGCATTCAGTGTTCAGCGTTTGTGGGTCTGAATCTGAGCTCTGACACCTGGATAGATAGACAGACAGACAGACAGACAGATAGATAGATGTAGTCCTCCACCTCCTCCACCACATCCCCTTTGATCCGTAGTGGTTGTGAAGGCGTCTTCTTCCTCCTGAAGTCGATCACCATCTCTCTGGTCTTGCTGATGTTCAGCCTCAGGTGGTTTTGTTCGGACCACTCAAGTTGTCTATCAGTGTCTTGTACTCCCCCTCCTCTCCCTCTCTTATACACCCGACAACAGCTGAGTCATCAGAGAACTTCTTGACAACATCCTGCGACATGGATTCAGTGAGCGCTGACTCGAAGTTTCTCTTTATTATTAGCAAAAAGACAAAAATTAAGCAGCGTCTCAGGTCAAAGGTTTCGGCGTATGTGTCTGATGTGGCCTCAGAAGAACTCCACCCCGCTTCTGTCCTTCAGTCCTGCAGTGAGAGTCCACCGCATGGACACACCGTGAAGCTCTGCGGGGCCTCAGGTGAGCTCAGCACCAACCTTCCCCCAGGTGGGATGGATGGACCTGTGTTTGCACTGAAAGACAAAGTGTTGGAGGACAGAGAGACAAGAGAGGTCAGCGGGAGGGAGGTAGAGAAACACGGGAATAGAGGAGACAGAGACAGACAGAGAGAGAGTCACTGAAGCCAGAGACATAAACACTGACGTGGCCTCTGGCTGACCCCCCCCCCCCCCCTTTTATTCCCTCTCCATCCCTCCGTCTCCCCCTTTTCTCTTCTTTCCATCCACTCAATTTATAAACTGACCTAAGAAAAGGATGTGAGTACTTCCTGAAGACACGGCGTCGGTCTGGTCTAATTAACGTGTCCTCAGTGTCCAGTTTTATTCTGAGGTTTGTGTTTGTTGGGACGTGCTGAGAGACGTTCCTTCAACTCAGTGTGTGTGTTTATTGATTTTTAAAGCTGCACTGATCAGTATTTTTACTTATCTTGTGCAATTTATATCTGCAATATTATATATTTTTAGTTTGCAACAGCCCAAAGACAGTTTTATTATTCATATTTTACTCATGTGCATTTCAACTCCACTGAGTTCTTCACAAGATGACACGTTTTAACGAACGTACAGCTGAGTTTGTTTCCCAGCGTGGGATCAAAACCAGCTTTTCAGCCTCTTTTAGCTTCTACTTTTGGTTTTGTAGCACATTTCACTCCCGGCTGAAGAAAGCGAAGCATTTAGCAGGTTCTCAGATTCTCGGGAGCTGGTGGAGACCAAAGCGGAGCCGGAAGGAGAGCGAACACTGGACCCTAAAGGGACGACCATGTTTAAATTTGGTTGAGTTTGTGTGCAACTTTCTTTTTTCTCATCATGGAGTCTGTTGGATGACCTCGTTTGTGTTCATATTTATGGGTGTGTGTGTCTGTATGTTAATGTGTGTGTGTGCCATATGTTAGCTCGTGTTAGCGTGTGTCTGTGTGTGTGTGTGTCGGTGTATTCAGGTCTCCCTGGAGTCAGTGGAGCTTCATTAAGCCGCATTAATTTGACTTACGTAACTCTTCCTCTCACTCTGCTGTAATCAACCTCATTCTTCTCTCAGGAGGACGTCGCACCACCACAACAATCATCATCACCTCCTTTCTTCATCCTGACGGTTTAATGGAGCAGTTTTATAACTTTGAGACTTCCTGAAAGTCCTCTGTAACTCAGGGTCCATGAACGAGTCTCCTCAGATTATGGCCAACAGGAGGACTGTCGGGGTCTGCAGACGCGGTTTCTTTGATCCAGTTTATCTTCTCTGATGGAGCAAAGATCTAAAATACGTTCAGATTTGAATCTTCTGTGTCTGACTGTTTGGATGTCGTGGCTCTGTGAGCATGAAGCTGGAAGCCTGACAGACGATATGAAGGGACAAATAGCAGCTCTCGTTAAACATTACATGGTCCCTCCCCATCTGACGCCAAAATAAAAGCCTCCAAAATGTTTTATCAGATTAATAAAAGATTCAAATTTTATTTTGCCAACTATCGAGCCTCCTTCAAACTGTCAGGAATAAAAGCTGAGTGAGGAATTACAGAATAAATATTATTAAATTTATTGGTATTTTGAGTACTACAATAATTAGCAGCCATACATGTCCACTGTGTGTACATGTACTCACAGTACACAGTGTTACTGATGAACACTGAATGTCTCATTTTAGAATGAAAACCATGAATCACCTGAAACATACAAAGCGAAATCACACGGTAACGCACATTATGGCAACACTGAACACACACACACACACGCACACACACACACACACACACACACACACAGAAAGAGAGAAGAGCATCAGCATCAGTCGAGGCTAAGGGCACAAAACGCTGGGTTATGAGCAGGAGGAGGAAGGCATTTTGAGACGGATGGAGACGAGGGGGAAAAGCGGAGTGTAAAGAAAACACACGGGAGGAAAAAGAAGGATGATCAGAGACAGAGAGAGAGAGAGAGAGAGAGAGGTGAAGGAGAGAAAAACCCTGAATGGATGCTCAAATTGACGTTGCTCTCAACTAATCAGAGCATCCACCTCCTCTCCTCCTTGCATCCGGGCTCTGTGATTGGCTGGCAGGAGCAGAGCTACAGCGAGAGAGAGAGAGATAGCGAGAGAGACAGGAGAATAAGAAAGAAGAAGAAACTGTCAGATGGGAACAGCTCTGTACTTCACACCTCCATCTCTCTCTCGCTTTCAGTTTCTCAGTAGCCTCTCTGCCTCGCTCGCCCTTCTCTGTGCTGCTGCTGCTGCTGCCATTCGCTCGCCCGCGTTGTTTCCTGATTCTTCAGGAGAGAGAGGTTTAATGCGATGGACCTGCTGCCCACCGACCGCTATCACTGCTGCTGTTTACACCGCGGCATCATGGGAGCTGTAGTTTGCTCTGTGGTGCAGGAGGACAACTGATTAGCTGAGGATTGTGGGTTATCAGAGTTTGGAGATGTGAGCTGGTGGGCGGACGAGGCTCATCAAGCCCTCTCTCTCTCTCTCCATCTTTCTATTCTCTTGCTCTCTGTTTTCACTCTTTTAAACCTCCTTCCTCTCCTCTGCAGCTTCTTTCATCTGATCTCCTCATTTCTCTCCTCTTTCCACCTTTTTCTCCTTTCATTTCTTTTTTCAGCCTTTATTCCTTCATTTTTCTGTCGGAGGAGAAGTCAGAATGGGCTGTCGTCTCACTCGGACAAAGGTGAGTGACCCTCTGCAGGTGTGTTTTTGGGGTGAGAGAGAGAGAGAGAGAGAGAGGGAGAGCGAGAGAGAGATAACGAGATGTGATGGTTGCTGAGACGACCTCGTCTCTGTTAGATCACTGTGGACATGCATCACACACACACACACACACACACACACACCAGATAATACCAGTGAACCCGGACAACAAATGAAGGAGAAGCTCTGATCTCTGATGACTGAAGGCTAAAGGCTATATCTGTACATCTGTGTGTGTGTGTGTGTGTGTTTTATCTACATCAAACTCATCTATAGGGTTAAATGTCAAGCTGCTGAATTAACTTTTTCTCCACTATAAATTCTTCTTGTAATGATCTCAGAGCTCCTGAACAAACACTCGAGTCTCCTGGTGAATCAAACCACAGCACAGCTTTGAGTTATGGACGATTGTCTTCTACTTATTCCATCGTTCTCTCCGAGAAATCCTGTTTTTAACCTCCACTTCGGTGTCAGATATCTCAGCAACTCGTGGAAGGCTGGTCATGAAATGTGGTTCAGACATTCATGCTCCCCACAGGATCAATCATATTAACGCTTCATTTAGCGCCGTCATCGGGTCGACATTTGAATGTGTCCAGAGCTGTCTGTTTAGAGCTAACGATCTCTGCCAGGTGCAACCGCGGAGGTGTGTGTGTGTGTGTGTGTGTCCACAGATACTCTTGCATGCCACTGGACCCACCAGCTGATATTATTTGTGCACATTTATGACTGTACAGTTTTGAAAAACCTGTTTTATTCACTGCTGACTCGTCGCTGATCTGATCTGGCCAGTAGGGGGCGAACAGCATTTCCAGCAATCGGCTAGGCTGAAAACAAGGCGGACCCAGTCTGCTGTAGGCCACATGTTGTTCATGTTGTCATGGCTCAAAAACTCCACGAAAGCTAGGTACGATAAGAGATGAATAAATCCCTGTTTTGATCTTCTCCACCGTCACTCTGCTGAGTGCACACCAACACACTAAAAACATCAGCATGTTAGCATTTAGCTCAAAGCACCGTTCAGCCTCGCCGAGCTGTCAGCGTGGCCTCTGTGGTAAACAGCTCTAAATACTACAGTAACCAAGAGCGTCAGCTGCCAGCTCTGTGGAGAAGAAGCCAGTCGCAGGTGTGACTCAGAGCTGCAGCAACTGTTGCTGTTAAAGCTTTTCTGTTTAAGGATCTCAGGACACAAGCTGTTGAACGTTGGACAGTAAATGTGTGATTTGTGTTTCTGTCCAACATGGATAGAATTAATTTGACTTGACTTGTAAATTCAGACCACTTGTTGTTGTTGCAGCTGTGGACTAAACACAGCTGGACCACGTCAAGAATCTGCAGGTTTGGCATTCGACCAGTGAACCACATCGGTGAATGTAATCAGGGGGTTTTGCAGAGTCACCCAGTATTGATGCTCTGTCTGTGATGGTCGGCTCTGAGCTCCATCGGTCCATCTGAATTGTGCACAAGCGATGTACAGTTTTCCATTATTCACTGTTTGTGTCATCTTTGACATAAAGTTTAGGATTTATCTGTAAAACAGAACATTTTAAGGGAACATGTGTCTCTGTTATGAGTCTTGAACGACCTATAATCAACTCATTTATGTTCTAGCGGTTTTGTTAAAAATGAATGACAGCTCCTCGTTCTTGCTGACTTTGCGCTGAACGCTGAGCTGAAGCTGACATCGACCCACTTATCTGATCCAACAAACAACATCTCTGAGTGTTTGGAAGCTGAGCAGGACTTCGAGTGCTGTCTGTGCTGCAGCCAAGCAAACAGGTCACTGTGGAAGCCCAAAGCAGAGAACGTCTCGGTTTCAGGCTCAATTATTCTCTTTGAACACAGCCTGAACGGGAGAAGAACACATAATGACGAGAGCTCCGGCGTCGCTTCACAAATGAGTGTGTTTTTCTTGGAGAGTGTTTGTTTCCTCCTCGCTTCTCTCTACTTGTTAGAGCGTGAAGCCACATCTCAGTAATTGCCGTTCGTGGTTATCTGAGGTCTCTTCTCTTTGCGACGATCGGCGACGAGAGCTCGTAGCTTAGCCGCTTTTCGTCTCCCGGCTGAACGCCTCGCTGATCAAAAGGCTCGACTGGCCGCGGTTCGGCGCTCTCAGACACGCGGAGCTGAACAATCCGTAACGACGACGGCAGGACGAATGTTTTCTGGCACGTGTTCATCTCCCAATGCCGGAACACGCGATTATCCGGCTACGCATGTCAGAGGAGGTTTCATCCTCGATGCGCTGATGCTGCGGCGCACTTGAACAAACACCTTATCAGATGACTTCCTGTTGCGGTGCAGACAGACGGAGGATGCAGGTCATAACTCCACCTGATGGGTGCTGAGGTGACTCCACCTCTGAGACGAGTAAACGGGCAGAGACGTGAGACACGGTCACTGGACATCAGCCCACGGACAACACAGAGAGGAAGATGAACAGAGGCACAGAGAGACGCTACAGGTTCACTGCTTCATTTTCACAACTGATCCAAAGTGCAAAACATTCCTGAACTGAAAGCTGACCGGAGTCGAGTCAGCTGACCTGGACAAACCATCAGCGAGCTGACTATCCAAACACAATGCTGGCCTCTGCAAGCGACGGGCCGCCTTCCTGCCTGAGCCCGTTGGTTCCTTCATATGTATAGCTTCATTATCAAAAAGCGTCTCCTGCCGAGGCGACAGCTGAGGTTCGTCTGAGCGAGGATCAGCGGGGATCTTTTGTCATGGCCGCTCAGGCTCAGTGTAAATGTTTGAATGGAGTGTTTTCTGTGAGAGCGGAGGAGCGCGCTCGCTCTGTTTGTGTCTGATGTGAGGCTGGCAGAACGTAACGCGGCGGGATGTTGTGTCGTTTGACTGTAAAGGCGCCGACAGTTTGACATAAATGGGTGGTGGTGCAGGACGAGCGGCTCTGTGTTGCCTGTGGATGTACAGAACATTTCACGGTGAGCAGTGACAGGCTTCAGTGCTGTGATCTCAAAAAGTCACCAACAGAACAGAACTGCAGTGATTACACAAATCACAATAAGACAAATGAAACAGTCAAATGTTTCTTTTCTCTTTCAAAATAAAGCGGACGGTTTTTAATCATCATCTGTGCAGCAGAATATTTCAGGGATTTTTTCAAGTCATTCCACGAAACATCGACCCTCTCGCTGCGTACAAAAGAAAACGTGACTCACCGACTCTCCACTTCACCCAAATCACTCACACAATCCAATCGTCAGAGGAAGAACACGAGTTCAGTCTCGGCTTATTGAAGTGAGCCGTAACGAGGAACGTACCAGCCGTGTCCTTCGCTTCGTTTTCAGCCAAATGTTTCCATCCATTTTCTTTCAACTTGTTTTCACTGTTAACACGAAGCTGCTTCTGTTATTTACCAGCCTGTCAAATACGACACAACACGAACAACACAGATACTGAGTGTTTTGTGGTTAAAGCACTGCACATTTCAACGCATTCGATGACAACGTGTTTACGTTTTAATTCGTTTCTGCTGCAGGAGAATTCATAAACATCACAGTGACATTCGCTGACTACACGCCTCAGCACTTAGCTCCAGAGCGAACCCTCGGTGCCTCTGCAGCAGCAGGTACAGAGTAAACGAGGAGGTTCAACTCTCTGTCGGAGCCTCTTGTGTTGGCCGCTCGCTGCACGGCCAGGCTCGACCAATCAGAGGGTCTGTGTGGAGTCATGAGGCTGTAGCCGAGCAGGTAGCGCTGAACCGTGACCGGCCGCAGTCTTCAGCGGCCTCGTCCTGACTGTAAAAGCTAACCTTCCCCACAGTTAATTCACCAGCCTGGACTACAGCACTGTCTAACAAAAAGCCTGCAACAAAAAGTCCAACATCCACACGCTCGTCTGGCCGCGGGGTGAACAGCGGAACTGAGGAAGATCACGAGGAAGATCACAGTCACACTGAGCTGAACGCATCATTTCTCTGCACGTCTCTTGTGTCGTGAACACAGTGAATTTATTTGTACTTGTATGATATATGTGATGTTTTGAACATACCAGAACAGACTTCAGGCTGAAGTTCCTCTTTTTGGTCTGATGGGGTTTATTATTTGACAGAGAGCAGCTTAAACTGCTTCTTCAATTCTTCAATTCACAGGATCAAATCCAGTATTCTGGAACAGTTTTACAAAGCTTGCTGTCTTTGACACTTTTATTTCATTTTTGTTTTTGTGCGCTAACCGTGATTTTGTGCTGAGAACGAGGAGTGTCACATTTTGCAGAGTTTTGCATTTCGAGACTCGGTGAAAATCGAGTCGAAGCTTCATGAAAAACTGCAAGAGAGAGAGAGAGAGAGACAGAGAGATGAAGAGGGAGAGAGAGAGATCAGTCTGTGTTACTGTCAAAGTGCAGCAGAGCGAAACACACTTCTCCAGGGTACAGCACATCACTCCTGCATGTGTGTGTGTGTGTGTGTGTGTGTGCGCGCCTGTTTCTGCATGTATGAACTGGTTGTTTATGTGTGTGTGCACATCGTTCTGTATCTGTGTGTGCTTGGTTTTCTCTGTTAGCGTCTGAGGTCTTCTGTGTGTGTGTGCGGCCCCAGGCCTTGCACTGAGAGTGTAAAGACTCCAGTACTGGTCCAGGGGTTACAGAGGGCTGCTGCTGAACGCTGACCTACATCATGCTGCTGTTCGGGCCGAGTCTCTTTGACTTCACTGCATCTTAACTTTCACATGTGACGCTACAACCCGACCCGCCGCTCTCATGGTTGGCTCATAACTCAGCGTCAGCAGACATAATGACAGCATGTCCTTTAGGGTGTGAGCTGTGCTTTTATGTACCGAGCTGACAGAATGGTGACACACATTTTCCATTTGAGACCTTCTCTGTTTTTTTTTTTTCCTGTAATGTAAACTTGCAGCCTCGCTCAGTATATTTATATGAAAGATAATCCACAGTTATCAAAAGCGGCTTTTTACTGGAACAAGTATTTGAAATAATGTTATAAAATAACAGATTCTGCCTCATCGTTTGTGTATTATTTGTGTACTTAAATCAAATTAGCCTCGAATAATTCTAATATACATCTTGTGTGTTCCTGTGGACGCCACTAATAAGAAGTACAATGTAGAGAAGTAGAAGGAAGAAGTGGCACAAAATGGAAATTCTCAAGTAAAGTACACCTGTACGTGTACTGACTACATGCACAGGTGTACTTTACCTACTCGTTTGTGTTTTTCCAGCACACAAACGACTGTCTGCTGTAAAATGTGTTCATATTGAGCTTTTCTCCTCTTACTGACCAACCAAAGCGCTTCACAACACGCCAGTGTCAGCATGCATGCACACACACACACACACACACACGTTAGACTGAATCAGAGCAAAACACAGTAAGTGACGTACATGTGCTGCTTTAAAATACTGCACACGGGTTGTGTCGTGGCGGACGGCGGCTCTGCAGAATTTGGTTCCAACACCAGCTGACATCAACACACCTTCTGTTGCTGTTTAGCTGGAACACAAACCTGCAGATTCGTCTTTCCTGGTCCCAACTCGTACATAATGGCTCAATCTTTGATCTTTTTATATAAAGCGAGTGTGAATCATCAGCGGCGTTATGTAACACAATTGTAGTCAGGCATGCCAAAAAGTTAGAAAGCAAAGAACTGACTGACCTTGTAGTGGAGGCTAAACTCCCACTTTGCCACTGTGTATTTCTGCTGCCTCTGTCCTTCATCAATACTACAGATAATACTTGAATGTTACACACTAGAAGCAGTACATTATGAAGTATCCTTCTTAAAGCTGCACAGACCTGAACTTCAGCTGCTCGTGATGTGTGAGTACAGTCAGAACCGTCATCTGTCTCGTTCCATCTCGTCAGGCCAAGACTCACGAACCTTCTCATCACCGACACCGGGAGGAGCTGCACTTTGTGGATGAGTATGGCCAGCCGATCACGATGCAGGTGGAGGGAAGAAGGGGGCGTGGCCACAGGAGGCGGCGGTCTCGTTGCGCAATGGAGTGCAGCGTCCCGACAGAAAGACACTGGGAGGCCCTGAGAGCCATGGGACTGATGGAGGGAGAGGAAGGCCAGGGAGATGGATACAGTGCAGGGTGGGTATAAGACTGCGTGATGGGGGGCTCGTGGTAAAGAGCTGGGGGCAGAGGGTTTTGGGTTAGTTTGGGACAAGGACAGAACGGTGAGACTGGGGTCGTCCTGAGCAAGTAAAAAAAAAAAAAACAATAGAGAAGTAAAAAGAACAAGTAGAACAAATGGACAATAAAAAATACAAAATAAAAGTCAACTATAGAAGTTTACGGACACACAAAGAGTATAAAATAAATAATGCCAAAAACAATAATAACATTTGTGCACTTGATAATGGCTTATAAACGGGGCAACAGTTGGGGCTTAGAGTGGAAATCGGGTGAATCAGACAATGATGAAGGTTCGTGAATGGGGTAAAGACTCGTGTTAGAGGAGATAAACAGATCAGGGCAAGATCTTGGGACGAGCTGAAAGGTATAGATGAAAATAAAGGTTTGGGAGTAGGGTCAAATTCAGGATATTTCAGAAAATGAGGTATTTGATCAGAAGTTGAGAACAGAATTGGGACGGGGATAAAATTATGAACTGGGTAACAGCTTGTAATTGGAGTAAAACAGCTGAAATCAAGCAGAAGTTTGGAACTATGGTGACACGTTGGGAATGGGCTAATGTGTTACGACTGTGGGTGAGTTACAGGTGGGGTAAGCTAACTAATCAGGATAAGTAGATAAACAGGGTGTAAATGATGCACTAAGTTGGTTCAAACTGGAGAAAAGGTTTGGGAAAGGGTCAGGATGTTGGGATGCAGCTTAGGTCAGATTTGGGGACTTTAATTAAAGACTCCTACATTGGTAAATCCCCAAAAATGTGTTACATAATTGGGAATAGACTAAACTGATGGCACAGAGGTCAAAAGTTCTGCCTGGGTAAAGGATCAAAAACTGGAAATGATCTAAAACTTGAGGACTATGATGAAACAGTGGGAATAGGGCAAAGGACTGGTATCAGGTGTGAAAGGGTTTGGAGTGGGGTAAATGGTTGGGGCAAGGGTAGAATTTTTCTTGAAAATGATGAAAAGTTTAGGATTAGGATGAAAGGTCTGGAAAGGGGACATGGGGAGGAGTTTTGGACTGGGTGAAAATGGCTGGAATGGACTAAAGTGTACAGATTGAAGTGAAAGGCATGAAAACAAAATGTCTTCTGTCTGCTGATGATTCAAATCGAATGAACGATATTCTTCGCTTGAGCGCTTGGGAGCGAGTTCGGTTTGCACGATCAGCATGATGTTGCACCGAGTCTCATAAATATTCATGAGTGGAAGCTCGTTCTGCTGAGACAGCTGTCAGTGCAACACATGCTGTGATTAAACATGTGGATGAGGATAAATATTCATGGAGGAATTTACAGCTCATGGATTTACCATTTCCATTCATAGCATCTGAACAATCAATGGACCCACACGACATCACCTCCTTATAAAACATGAGTGCTTCCTCCACACAGGCCTTACTATGGTCACATGACGGTGTCACCTGACCTATACTCTACCAATAGTCACATGATGATGTCGTCAGATGTCTATCAACCTAACGGCTACCTGCCCAGATCATCCAATGACCAGCACCTGGGTAATAACTACCTGCCCAGCGTCTCCTACAGCTTAGATCACCTGGACAGACTGGACTACCAGGTGATTTATTGTGTTGTATTCTATTATACTCTTAATTTACGTTGCTGTGCATTCTAATCCAGTTTACAGATCGTTATTATATGATACAAAAGTAATCAATATTCTGATCTTTTTTCTATTCCAGGGTCCAGAAATGTTGCCCTACCAGCCGAACTCAGAGAGCTGTCTGATTGGCTGCTACAACACAGAAGAGATGGAGCCTAAGGACTTCACCAGACAGGTAGCTAGTTTCAGTGATTCTTGGCTGATCCTGTGCGGCCTTTGCGTAACAACAGACATAATAAAACATGAATAATAAATTAAAATCGTCTCTTTCTCTTTAGTCCGAGTACCATCCTCCTTGGCGGTCTGATCGCTTCCTTGGATATCTACCGCTAAGTGAGCTTGACAGCGGGCTGGGATGTGGACCCGACAGCCCACACCAACGGGTGCCCTTCTCAGAGGCCGAGACAGATGCCATGTCATCACTGCCAGGTCACACCCCTTCCTCCCAAGGCTCCTCCTCTTCCTCAGAGTCCCTGATCTCCTCTGAACCCAGCGACTCGGGCTTCCACAGCGTCAGCACCGGGGAGCACAGAAGACTGCATAAGATTCATGGGAGTCACGCCCATCGACAAACTCACCACCTCCGCTCAGGCCACTCCCCTCGAGAGCAGAGAGGACGCTGGGATTTGGAGTCCATCCCTGAGACAACTCCGGTGACTCACTCTGGAGGACCACAGGCATCCCGCTGCACTGTGGGTAACAGCACGACCACAACGGTTCATTTCCACAGAGCTGAGAGGAGTCCCACCTTACCCCGCCACCACTCCCCGCCTTCACCTTCTGTTGGTTCGTAACGCCAAAATAATTTCCTTAAACTGCTGTATCCATCTAATGCCAAAGTCTACAGACTCCTTAATATATCAGATTATTCATTCAACACAGATATTAGTCCTGTAAATTGATCTGGACATTAGCGGTGTCATTCCAAGTTTTGTGACAGTGCTGCAAGCTAGTGTGCAGCAAGGACATATCATTCTCAAGATGTCAAAGAAGCAAAGCTTTGTAAACATGGAACCTCCTCCCTGGACACGGGGAGTCTGACATGCAGCTAATTTGAAGAAACTAAGATCATAGTTGATCCTGAAACTGAGGTACACCACACCCCGGTTTTTGCTGCCAGATGCATTTTCCTGTTGCCAAGCACACAAATGATAAGCCAGCAACAGCAGCTACATTCAAGCAATGAAAAGACCTTTTAGGTGGTCTGATGCGTGCTATAATGGCTCAGTGGAGATTTATGTATTTACAGATCAATGCAAAACTTGAGACCTGATCACTACTTTCTGTTTGCAGGTTGTCGTACTGAGCCCTGCCAGCGGAGGGCGCTGTGGTTGGAGCAGCAGCAGCAGGGAGGAGGCGGGATAATGGAGGCTCCGGGGCGGAGTCGTACAATAACAGATTTGAGTGAAGGACATCGGCGCCGCAGGGCCAGTCACCCCAACATGCCAGATCCAAACGCTCTGAGAAACAAACTCCAAAACAGCCAACCAGGCGCTGCCAGCAACACGCTGGGGCCGAGGAGCAGAGCCAGTTACCCCAGTAACTGCCACCCCAGCAGTCACCTCAGCATAGACCGAACCAGTCTGACCAATCATCAGAACACACTGAGAAACAGCCAGGGCACAAACCGGAGCAGAGAGGAGGACTCCCTCTCTAAGAGTCCTGGATCTGGATCTAGTGGCGTGTCAGACTGGCGTGGCTGTCAAACTCTGGGGAATTGTACTGGCAACACTAAAGGTTCCTCTGTTCCTTTCTACAGCACACTGGGAGCCCCACAACGAAGCCCTCATTCTCCACCCTCTCCCCGCTCCAGACTGTCCAATCAGAAGTCAGTCAGGAACCAGCTGCTCAGAGCCCGAGCTTACCGATTGGCCAGGGAACGCAGCGAGGTCACAACAGACGAGGAGGTGCGAGGAGAGGGCGAGAGAGAGGGCGAGGAGGAAGGGGAGGATGGTCGATGGGCGGGGCGATATTGGAGCCGGACCGAAAGGAGACGCCACCTGGCGCTGTCGCGGCAACTCAGAGAGAGGAGAGGAGGCGAGGAGCAGGCCGGGGGGCTTCAGGGCTCGCTGTCGTCTCAGACGGTGCTGGAGCTGAGCCACATGAAGCAAAACCGACTGAGGAACAGCAAGCTGCTTGATGATTGGACCACAGTAGAGGAGCTGCTGACTCACGGGACTCGGGTGGAGAGCGACAGTCAACTGTGTCCCAGCCCTCTGCTGTCGGTCACCACTGTCTGACGAGAAAACCCCCGGAACACAGCCCCACAGGCAGTTTCTGCTGACTGATGGAAATCTCCAAACCAGCACTCAGGCACAGATTTATTGGAGGTGCGTCAAGGTGGACGGACGCACTATAGTGACCAAATCAGAAAGACAGGTTCGTGTTTAATGTGGGATTGTGCTGGCAGAGGTGGTGGTCATCTATCTGCATAGACGTCACATTATGTTGAACACTGTATCTATCTGTAGGTGCAGAAAGCTCACTTAACAACACAACTCAGTAACCTACCTGTCACGACCACCTGTGGCGATGGGCTTATTGCCACAGCAGTTAATGTTAATGCCATCATGTTCACTGTCAGTCGCCCAAGTCTGTCCACGAGTCAGCCTTCAATGTCACAACACCATGCTTACTGCTCAGAGCTGTTCGCTAGCAAACCTGCGAGTTAGGAAGCTGATTAGCTCAAGTGAGTACTTCATTTAATCGGCCAGTCTTATTGGGATAGCATGTTTGCGAGAAATGGCTGCTGACAATTTTAAATGGGTGGGTTGGTGAGAGCCTGAGGGAATCAACCTTCGATGTGAAGCGGGAGAACGAAAACCACGAGCAAAAAGACGCTAAAAGGTGCGCGACGCTGCTGCGTTGGTACTAGTGTCCGATGTCCTTTTCACGTTGCATTGCAATGTTAAAAATACATACTCAAACACAGACGCTCGCAGACATGAACCAATGATGAAAATAGTAGAATTTGAGCTTTAATGAAACTAATTGCAAAAACACAATTAAACTGGACTCTGCGCTGCGATCTTGGCAAATCTGGACATTGACTGCCTCGTAGGAAGATCTGACTTGTACTTGTTAACGTGTCAGATCTCTTCACATGGGTCAAGAATCATAAGAACTGCACTGAAAGACTTCACCAAAAGCTTCTACTGACGCTCAGGCGGAAAATTACCAAGAAGCTCTCTGCAGAAAAGGATGAAATGAACAGAATCTGACAATCTAACCAGCCCTGGAGAAACTGACTGAATCTGAACTACCAACAGTACCGTCAGACGAGGACCTCTCAACCAACACTTGCTGTGGAAATGAGTTCCAGCCAGTTGCTGCTTCAGCTTCAGAGTCTGCAGAGCTAACAGGGGATAAACTGGTCGGATTATTCACGCACCAGATCGCCTGCGACTGGTCTGAAATAACACACGATCTGTTTGGTTGCCTTGTGGAAAAGCGTCTCATCTCCTTCTCTGGTTTTACTGCCTTTGTTTCCGTTTCTGTGCCATAAAATGTCAAAGTCGACTCTCTGAAATGACAGAAGTGTTGGGACGCTCTGCTCGCTGTCGGCCTGTTGGAGGTCGATCAAACAGCCTCTGAATCCTTTAAGACGCTGTTTCACCGGACTGTTCTGTTTTAGTCACTGCTTTGACTGGTTTACCATTTTAATCTCCACACGTTCACACAGACAGACTGTGCATAAATGAGACTATCGAGAGGGTTCAAGTCTCCATGCAGCACCTGGATTTCTACTTCTATTGGCTTCCCAGTTTTCTGCTGCATTCAGTGAATCTACTAATCTGTTCAGCAAATGAAAGTCGCCTAGTGTGCCCCATGTCAAAAATCATCACATAAATGAATTTCATGGAATAGTTTGACATTTTGGGAAAAAATACTTATTTGCTTTCTTTCCGAGAGTCACATCTGTACATTAAATATGAAGCTAAGCTAACCAGCTGCTGGCTGTAGCTTCTTATTTAAAGGATAACTTTCGTTTTTTACAACCTGGACCTTATTTCTAGCATTAAGTACGACCATTTACTCACCCCGACAACTTTGGTGGCATTTGGAGTCGTTTTGAAGAAATTAGCCCCAGAGGAGCGGCGCGTATATCCGTATAATGCGAGTACTCGGGGCATCCATGCGCAGCCTCTATATAACGCATAATCTGCAGAAACTCGTTCATATTCCAATATTTAGTTCTGATATGCTGGTGCTATTCCCCTCTGAGCCCGTGGTGACATGTTATCGACATCCGGCGTCTCTAGTCAACTACCTCTGACGTGGATGATGTCATTACCGAACGCCGGGCGCTGCGAGCAGCCAGCCACAACACGGCTGACTCTGCGGCGGTCGGCTACGAATACGCAATAACAAACCATAGCTGTGCCAAACTACAGCTAAACTAGCCGACCGCCGGCTCAGAGGGGAATAGCACCAGCATATCATAACAAAATATTGGAATATGAACGAGTTTCTGCAGATTATGCGTTATATAGAGGCTGCGCATGGATGCCCCGAGTACTCGCATTATACGGATATACGCGCCGCTCCTCTGGGGCTAATATCTTCAAAACGACTCCAAATGCCACCAAAGTTGTCTGGGGGAGTAAATGGTCGTATTTAATGCTACAAATAAGGTCCAGGTTGTAAAAAATGAAAGTTATCCTTTAATGGACACGTGAAAGTTTAAAACTTGTCATCAAACCCTCATCAAGCGAACAGCATGTTTCATAAAATGCGGTACCGTTCTTTTAACGTGTTCCAGTTCCGGACATTTGTGCAAACACAATATTGACCCCTGACTCGGCACATATCACCATGCTTAGTTACAAAATGAGGCATCAGCAGCAAATTCAGCCAGACTATGGTACTTGTTCATCTTAAAATGACTACATGAGACTATGATCCAGATCGGACTCTTTTAAATCCAGCGTGTGTGAGGAGTGAAGGAGTTCAGCAGCAGCGCATCAGTCTCGTACTGTTAGCGGGACTCTGCTATCTGCTACGAGCCAATATGATTACAGGCACCGGTGAGAGAAACGGGTGGTCGGATTAATCTGAGAAATGTTAATCAGGGTTAAACGTTATGATGTAATAATGTGTTATATAATGAAGCTGTTCAATGCAATTTTGTTAAAAATAAGAAAATGTCCATTTATTTTCATATTCTGTCAAAGTTAGGAAGAAACGAACGCCTGAAGACAGTTTTCAGGTCACAAAGTTGAACTCGTCAAATGAAGATGTTGAATTTTCTTTTTCTAAACTGTGTGTGTGTGTGTGTGTGTGTGTGTAAGATAATATCAAGTTTGATACTAACTTGTTAGTAGTGTTTAGCCAAAGATATTGCGTAACTTTGGTTTGTGGACAATCTAGAACAACGATCACGTAAAAGTCTATTTTATAACCATATTAATTTTTTATATACTTTATTCTTTATTTTGCCTCGAGTAGATTACTTCTGTTTGTCACCAACATCCTGCTATGCTAGTGTCTGTTCGTAGATGTTTACAATCAGCTCTTATTACAGTCGAAACCTAGCATGCTAACTCCTGATAGCACAGAACAAGCATTTCAACGATTGCCCAAAGTTTTGTCAGCGCTGAAGTCGGTGGAGACTGTATTATTTCACAGACTGAGCTTTTATTTTCACATGTATATCTCAGAGGAAGAGATGCTCTAAAACTGCATATAAACTAGTTAAACCTTCGTGGATGGAGCCAATTAACCAGCGCAGGCAGGACGCTCGTTAACTGCTGAATCTGTTCAACAAAAAAGAAATAAGTTCATGAAGCATGCAGCTAGCTAATATTTACCTTAGCTTGTTTCACTTAAGAGACGCTGGAAAGAACTTAAGAAAATTTAAAAAGGGAAATTTTATCTAACTGTGATTCTGAAGATGTTGCCAACTGTTGTTTTTCTTAAAAAGGGGCGAAATGAGGTCGATCTCTCTCTTTCTGAAAGTCAGATGAAAAGTTGGATATTAATCTCATGTCTGTGTGGTCAGTACAAAGCACGAATCAGGACATGGCTAGCCTAGCTTAGCATAAAGACAGGAGCTAACAGCTAGCCTGGCACTGACCAAAGTTCAAAAATACACCTACTAACACTGCACTGATTAACATGTTGTTTATCTCATTTATTTAATGTGGACACAAAGATGCAAAAATGAGTTTGTGGTTTTTAAGGGGGAGTAATTTCTTTAAAAACAGCAGCAACAACAGCTTTAGTGCAGGTTTGAGATACGACGTGTTAACTAGTGAGCTTTGGAGGTGTTGGTATTTTTTAAATTTTAGCATGTCAAGATACAGCCTTTAGTCTTTATGCTAAGCTAGGCTAACAACATCCTGACTCCAGCTCTATATTTAACTCACAAGAAAGAGATTAATGTTTACCTCTGGTCTCATTCTCAGAAAAAAAAAATGAATAAATTCATTACCGAAAAAGTTGAATAATTCTGAACAGCAGATGATGTGGTTCCGGTTCAGTGAATCTGGTCCTGAGTCTGCAGTCTGGACTCGTCTCGCTTCTTTCAGGGCTGTGTGCAATAATCAGAGGTCTCGTTGTCATACTGGCCTGCAGTCTGTTGTTGGTCAGCTCTGAGGGACCGAGTCCTTCTGAAGAACTGCGCTGTTAACGTCTTGTGCTCAGGTTTGTGTCTGTATGTCAGGGAGTGTGTGTGTGTGTGCGATGAGCTCATCATGACAGGAAGGGTTGTGCGACTGGTTTTGGGTTTTTGTATTTCTGTTGTGATTTCATGCACCCTGTGACCTCACAAATGTACATGTGGTGAGTCCTGAAGGCTCCGAGCAGCAGAGATCTTTGATGTGAACACTGTCAGTAAACTGTGAACATTTGAAACATCCTCGTCTTGAGTTCAGCTTTCTGTGAAATGGGATTTAAAGGTGTACTCCAGCAGAGGACGACACATCCTGACATCTGACAGCTCCAGAAACACTGACTCCCACATTTCCCATGATGCAACTGGATAGCCTTTCACTACACCTCCGGCCTGGTAAACAGCTACACATTCAGCTCGGGCTTTCTGTTGTAAAACGTTTTCAAACTCAAGCCGGAATAACTCTGATGACATCACCATGACATCATCAGGGTCATCTTAGACTTGACGAAGCCGAGCACTGGGGACCTTTAAGAGACGAGGGCTGAATTCTCATTTAAGACTTAATATATTTACTGATTACCACATGACATCGTTTAGTTAAATCACATTTTCAAACACATCACTGGTCCTTTATTCATGTTCAAAACTGACAGTTCCTGCCAAAGTTACAACCGTGATGTTCAAATAACATTATTTCATACATGCAGTTTCCTAATTATTTTAATGATTCGAAAAACTATTTCCTATAATTTTTCCCAAAGACAAAAGCCTCTGATTTAATGCTAACTACAGGGAAAAATACAAAGAAAAGCTCAATTTAAAATAAAGGAAACATTCATTACTTTTTCTCTTTATCTGTTCATTTATACGAACAAATTAGATTTTTTTTACACTTTCTGTGCACTGACTAAAATACTTTCTAGATTACACAAACACTTAACTGGAATTTATCAATTAAATATTGTCTCTTTTTTCCCCCTAAAATTACAGAAAAGGTTACATTTTTTTTCAGGAAACTTAAAATGATGAACGTCTGCATCATTAAAATAACAGATTTCTGAGGATGTGAACGCACATATTTAAATGCTGAGCTGCTGAACAGATGTTTAATGAAATCAGACCTGAAACTTTGAAAAACAGGTAGAAATCCATCATTAGACGAACAAATAATCTGGTGAAGTTTTTTGGAAGTCTCTCTTGAAATGCTGACTTCAAAGGATGTGGCTGTTTATAGAGGAAGCAGAAATAATCAGAAAATTGAACAGACTGGTGAGAGAGAAACAGAAGTTAAAGGGTCAGCGCCTTCAGTTCTGTACACTTTTTAAAACAGATTTAATTCTGACGGTGTAAATCCTGAACCACCACCTGTTCAGTCAGACCTGCTTCCTTTATCCTGAACTAAGTCACCATGAACGCTGACTGACAGCGTTCTCCGTTGACAGCCATGTTGGCTCTTCTGTCCTGCTCCGTGACCGTTTCTATAGCAACTGGTGTTTCTCCGGCAGCTGATCTCTCAGCTCTTGGCCTTGTAACCATGGTGATGTTTTGTGGAGGATGATGGGACTCATTTGTGCTGTAAAAGCAGCAGCAGTAACGTTAACAGCACCTGGACTGACCGAGTGCAGGTATGTTTCTGTCCTGAACTGATTTCATCACGGGCAGCGACGCAGAGAATTCACCCAGAAAACAACAGAACGTGTTTTACAATCTGTTTTCATGCTGGAATGAAACACTGAACCCAGCAGTCCCTGTTTGTTCTTCTGCATCTGACCTGAGGAATCTGACTGTAAACTGCGTCATCACTTCAACATGGGCTGAAGCAGGGTGACCTCTGCTGGTCAGCATGTGGAATTACAACAGCTGCACGTTAAACAAGACAGAAAGCGGCAGCTGAGGGAGGAAAATAACTTCTCTTCAGGATTTAACGCTATCACAGTTCAGCGGTATGCGTGAAACACTCAGAGCTTTGATACAACTACAACATGTGATCCACCTTCACATGTTTTCACCTGACCTGAACAGTCCTGTCTGACCTGGAAGTAGTGGAACAACTTTAATCGTTATTACTCCTGAGGTGCAGTCAAATCACCTTCTGTCCTACGATACTGTCCTACCTTCTGCCCGTAGGAAGGACGTTATGTCACAGCTCTGAAGGATAATAAGTAAAAATAGAGGTGCAAAGTAGGAGGACTTATTTTGGGCGTCCATGGGTGTGAAAGCAAAGGTTGGTTCGTGTTCATAAAAGTCTCCTGTGTGAATCATCAGTACGGACGACAGAAACAGAAGAAAATCTGCAGGTCTTTGATGAAAAGTAAAGGTAGAAGAAGAAGAAGTCAACTCCAACCACAGAGCTTCAAATCAAAGCTCAGTGTCTGTAATCCTGATAACATTAATAATCACTCTCAGATCATTTTTAGACAAACATGACGTGTTTGTTCCCAGCAGATATTTAAATATGTCACAGACTCGTTAATGTAATTATTAATGACAAGTCAACACGTCTGCTGTGAAAAAAGAGCATTCTGAATGTGCTCCGATTCAACTGACCTCTTCAGCTGAGGATTATGGGTATTGTAGTATTTAGAGCCTGATGAGAGTTAAGGACAGGGGCGGATTTAACAAATTTGGGGCCCAAGGCAAAGGCAGGCATGGAGCCCTCTGAAATGAGAAGACAACACACAAAACAGGTCAATTAAAATAAACATTTTAACAGAATACGCAGGCACTATTTTTCTACCAGTAGGTTCTCTGATAGAATACTTAAGATAGATCACAAACATAGAATTGATTTCACGATAAAAGTTCTAATTTCATGACTCTGTTTTGGCCAGAGTGCTGGGTCATCTTCAAGAAGTACACTGTGCTGACCGCTTGCTAGCAGAGTGGATGAGGACGGACTCTCACAATCTGGCGGAACAAGACCATCCTCAAAGCCTGGCTGGATCATTTCAGAACACAGCCCATCCCTGTCTCATTCTGAAAACAAACACACACAAAACACAGTATAAGGCTCTTACCCAGTGGTGACATGTATTAATCATAACTGTAATAATATTAATAAAAATAGTAATATTTACTCAATTGCTAACGTAGAAATTTGAGGATTTCATGCAACTTCAATTTTGTCTGTATCTAAGAGGCAAATACTGCACTTTCTACTCCACGACTGAACATTATTTACATTGCTGCGTATATATTTCACACCCTTCCTGCTCATTGGAAACTATGTTCCCCCAAAATGATGATTTAATGCTAATATTTGTGATAATATTAAAGTCTTCTTCTGAGGGGTGACTTCTTAAGCCAAAACTCTTCAAAAAATCATGTTGGGCCAGCTGGAAAATGCATCATGACAAGGCTGAAAACAGGCTGCATGTCACAGGAAAGACTGGTGAAGATACGACAATTGCTTAAACTGCCCAACAGTAAATTAATTCATTTAAAATGAGCTCAACCTTAAACATCTACAGCAGTAAATGATAACACATTAAAGCAATATTAATAAATATAAAGCTACAACACTGACAGGGATAATTTTAATGCAGTGAGTAGTTGTTAATAACTTCCTTAAGTTACATAGTTTCTAGCATTTTTCTATCACATTAAGGACTAAAACCACCTGCCAATATTACCTGTAAAACCTCTCGTTGATTTTGAAGTTTTCCTTGAAATTCAACAGGAAAAAAAAAGCCTACGAAATAATTGATTTCTCATCCTCTGTAGAAACGAAATTCAAAGCTTACTACAAAATGACACATAAGCTTCCCGTCTTCAATGGGATAAAGAAATACTCAATATAGCGGGGGTGGGGGGGGTCACTCCTTCCACAGTTTTGATACTCACCAGTTGTTCATCTCCACACGTCGACAACGGACCCTCCCCAACAGGTGTCGACGTCGCCGTTTCACTTGCCGGTTGTGGGTTCCTGCTGTTAGCTGCTGTTAGCCACTGTTAGCCGCTGTTAGCTGCTGTTAGCTGCTGTTAGCCACTGTTAGCTGCTGTTAGCCGCTGCTGCAGTGAAGAGTGTCCTCACTTTGGGGAATTTTGAGAGCAGCTTTCTGCTTTTTCCTTTTTTAAGCGCTGCTGGGGTAACTTCTTTTCATCTTCTCTTCGCACCGTTTTCGTACGTTTTGTCGCTGTCTTCCTGGATCCTGGGGCCCGAGGCAACTGCCTAGTTTAGCCTAATGGTAAGTCCAGGATCATCACAGGCTTCATGTGCTTTAAGATGCTTTGGAAACCCAGAAAAAGTACCAAAGAAATGAGAACAACCAGGCTGACCACATTTCAGGCCAAGTGTCTTTCCTGAACAAAGTCCGTGGATCAACTTCAAGTGCTTAATTAGTGAACTGGCATTTGCCTGAGGGCCTTTGCAAATAAAACAAAACATCTCTGTATCAAATCAGTGACGCATCAGAGCCCTCAAAATACATCTTTGCAGTACAGCCTCCGAACCCTCCAAACCAAAGCATCTCAAGGTGTCAAAACCAGTGCAGCATCCGAGCCCTCATCTCTTCGACCCTGGGATTCACCTTGGTGGTAGCAGCATCAATCCAGTAAACAGCAGTTTGCAAAAAGTGGTAGACATTGGCCAGATCCCTGTTGTACGAGGTAGCGAAGAAGAAATGAGCTTTAAAAAGCTCGTCAAAAGAGGCAAGACAATCTGGTGACTGACGCGGGATTGCATGTTTGTCAATCACAAGTAAATGCTTGTGTATGGCGCTCTTCTGGGTCCCCACAGCCAGTAGATAGGGTTGACGCCTCTCTGTGATGCTGTCCAGATGCCCCTGAACACTGGTCCCAGTCTGTGACAAGAAAACTTGATTAGTCTTGCTATTAAAATTAATCAGTTGCAGTTTAGGACCCCATCATCACCTCCAGAATCACTTATTGCCACAAAATGCAAGATGAACCGTAACATTTTCCGCCTTATATTTTTTATTCTGCTAAATGTAAAAGAAATAAACTTATTCATATCAGCATATCTGAGGCCCATGGTGATAGATCTGTGGGGAGCCAAATCAGATAAATATCACAGGGCACTCGCTGATTACATATGAGCGCGGTCATGGCATGATTTCATCAGAGTAGGGTTTAAGGTTAAATATTACAGACAGAGCAGTGAGCCTTCTTAAACTTTCATTAAACTGTAACATTACCTTGATAAATTTCACAAGGTGGTCAATGGCTTGTCTGGCGGAGAGCTTTCCTGGTCTCTTGTTGCGGCCATCAGGTGATGGTGGCATGAGGTGGATAAGGAGCAAGACGGAGGTCATCTCACGGTCCCATCCTGAAAATACAAGAAAATTCACAAGGACATTTTTACTAAAATGTTGATATTTTTGTTCCAAAACCATTTCCCTCGTCCATTACTCTTATTTCTTTAATTCCAGTGTACCATGTTCCAGTTCTTCTGTTGTGGAATCAGCGTTATGAAGGAGATCTTCAAGGTGGCTTGTCTGGGTGAGGCCACGGCTTTGTTCAAGGACTTTCTGCCTGTAGTGAGTCGGCCACTTCTCCAGGAACTCTGCAGAGATGTCATCACCAAACTTCAGACTGAAATCCTGCTTTATCTGCAGACAAGATGGAATACAGAAAACAACACGGCATACATTGTTACTAGGTGCACCAGGGATGAGCAGGAACGTGATCTGTCATTTTTCATTTCAGCGCCATTTTAATGCAAGACAGTTTAAGAGCCACATACCAGAAATCTTAATATTACTTTCAATCACTAATTACTTTCAACCACTGGCTACAACTACAAATTAAAATAATAATATATATATATATATATATATATATATATATATGGAATCCATCACTTATTGGACACGTTACATAGTTCAAATGCGTATTTTCACGTTATTTTTTTCCGTTTTACACTTTTCGACCGCATATTTTACTTGCGTAAATGTACACAGTTTTGATTCACCACTGCCGGCTGCTACTGCTGCTACTGTAAAGTTTCAGCGGCTTTAATGAACCTTGCCTGACAAGAATAAACCTCTGACAGGAATCTCTGGTGGCTTTCTGGGGCTTAACGTCTTCCGGTCGAGTGAACGCTGGCGCGTCTTGCTGCCGCTGCTCACCGGCAACTTTTAACATGTTCTAACGGTTATCCACGCACTTGATGACCGTATTTCTTATCTAATTTGGGAGATTATCTCTCTCTTGTTCGCCTGATGACCTCCGATTGTGCTGCCATCGTTCTGTGGTGACTACTGGCCTTCGTTTGCCTACCTGCTCGGCTCGCTGCTTGGCTTCGTGTGTGTGTGTCATCGCCACTGCACCACTGCGCATTACGAGGTCGGCCGGCAGGATCCTTGTATTGTCCGTGCTGGTCTGGACTATCCTGTCGCTCCTTCACCCACCCGTGGAGGGACTTCTTCAGTATTCGGCCGCGGAGCTCCTCCGGCTTCGCTTTAACGGGCCCGGATCTCCTCCATCAGCTCTGGACCTCCACCCAGACATCTCCTTCCTGCCTCGCCGGAGATATATCCACCTGGGGTCTCGGCGGGGGTTCCGCGTCGGGAGCTCCGATGGGACCATCTCCTTTTGGTCCTCCACTCGCCGCCCACCCAGAAACACCGGCCGGTCTGTGAATCACGGGGTGTTAGCCAGCCTGGCTAGGTCGGCTAACGCCCCTCTCAGCAACAACATCTCTGGCGTCAACTTCGGTCACCTGAACATCCGCTCCCTCACGAGCAAAGGACATCTCATCCAGGACATCCTCACAGACCGTAAGCTTGACTTCCTTTGTTTATCTGTAACTTGGCAACTTTCTGGCGACTTCTCTCAGTTGAATGACTCTACACCTCCGAGGTTTGTTTACATCTGCAAACCACGTGATTCAGGTCGCGGAGGTCGTCTCGCGATACTTCACCGCGAGAAGTGGAAGTTCCTTCCACTTTCTGTCCCTCCCCTCACCTCGCTGGAATGTCTTTTTTTCCCCCTTAATTTAACACAAGGTGGTTATACAGAGTGTCAACTGAGAGTGAACATAAAAAAATAAAAATTGATAATAATAAAAATTAAACACAAAATGCAAAAAGCAACTTATTCAAATATCAGTGTAAACACAAGGAGTCATGTAAAGGCAGTATAAACATATATGGGGTAACAAATCATATTCAGTTGTGATCGAAAGAGGGTAAATTTAAGTAATCTAAACACATTCTATATTAAATCCAACGCAGATTGCAGTGAAGCAAGTTCTCTGACCTCCTCCTCACATAGGTTTTCTTTCACAGTTAAGTTCATAATTTAAGTTCTTTTTCTCTTGTTGTTTTAGACATTTTTTGCCCAATGTGATAGCCAATCTTCTGATTTCATATTTTAATAACTCCCAGGACTCTCCATACAGGTTGGTAGTCACTGCTTGTCTCCAATATTTCTCAATAAGCTTTATTATTTGGTTTTGAAAGTCATGATTTTGAATTAGTGTTTTATTTAGTTTCCAGTAGTCTGTGTTACTTTTTGGTCTGTTTGACAGATTTATCTTAATTGAAATTGCTTTGTGGTCTGTGAAAATAGTGGGTTCAATATCTGTTCTCTCTACGTTATCAGTTGTGCTGGCTGAAACCAGCCAAGAGTCAATACGGGACTGTAAGGATTTATTTTTATTACTCCATGTATACATTTTCTCACTTGGATGCTTATGTCTCCATATGTCAATTAGGTTTAATCTTTTACATGTATTAACTAGCTCATTCGTTACTCCTTTGTTCTTTGAAGGGAATCTATCAATTTCATCGTTCATAACTGTATTAAAATCCCCTCCCCAGATGATCTTAGCTAATGGAAATACTGACATCCATCCATTAATTGCTTCTTCTATAGCCAAAAATTAAATTAACATTTTCTTTTTTATTATTGGTTGCATAAACATTTACCAAGATAAGTTGTGAATGGTCTGAGATCTCGGTCCTCTCTCAGGTCGAGATAAAAAACAATGACGCTGCACCCTCTCGGTGTGTGGCGATAGGGCTAAATCAAAATGTTCCTGTGTATAATTAATAATATCAGTTCATTTTAGTAAAGGACCAAGAAAAATCTGATGTTTTTCAAAGTTTCGGCACGTGTAGTGTGAAACTCATCCATCACAGCTCCTTCACATAATGAAGCAGACTACGTGAATAGGAAGTCCATTCACAGCATAAATGTGCAGGTACATGTGGATTGACTACTGTGGCCTGGGTCTGTTCATGACTCAAGGATTTATCGCGAGTCTAACCTGAGCAACAGACTGCAACGCGGTAAGCAGCCTAAAGATTTGCACAATTTGCAAAATTCACTTGTCTCCCTCCTTTAATATACTCTAACTATACTTTACAGGAGAGTTTGACGGCCTTCTGCTGGGTGACAGGGGTTACCCATGCCAACCCAGACTGCTGACCCCTTACCCTGACCCTGAACCAGGCCCCCAACAGAACTTCAATCGGGCTCACTGCAGGACGAGAGCCCGGGTGGAGATGACCATAGGCCTGCCTTCGAAGGCGGTGGCGAAGCTTGCTGCTGTCTAAAGAGACATTAAAAACAAGAACACAATCTAGATTATCATAATCAATGATGGCAAAAATAATGGACAGATATAGTAATTCATGAATTGCATGTATACATGCTTTTGTTGGTGGAATATTAACACTACTAAATACAGCAGAAGATTTTATGAACTTATTTTATTGTTATACCATTCTGGCGGTAGAGGGTTTGCTTCCGTTGCTTGACACTAAGGTAGAGTCCCACAATGGACTGCTGAAGTTCGGTCTGTGTGGTGCCTTCAGTGGTATGAAGTGCGTTTGGTGTCTCTATAGAAATAAAAGTTAAAGTGAATTCAGTATAGCAGAACACAAAACACTAAATGTAAGTGTTTGTTCTGGTCTACATATAAACGTCACTTGGTTGTAAACCATGCTATGTGCATTCTCTGCACACTGTTGCTTTCTATCTGCTGTTGCTTACCTCCAGCTGCCCATTCATTCACCTCAGAGATCCACTGTAATGCCATTTCATCTGAGCAATGGAGCTCTGTTTTTAGCTCAGCTAACCTTGCAGTCTCGTCTTGGAGCCTTTGACATGTCTTGTAAGGGAACAGCTTTGGTGATGATACGCTGGCTGTGCATAAAATGGCCTAATCCTCCGGTCAGAGAAGACGCAACAACTTCTCTCCCTTTGATGGCTTTTGTGGATTTGTGGGTGTGAGTGTGAGTGTGGTTTGTGATGTCTGCAAAGACAACAATAATAACAGTGTTAATAATAATTAACCTACAGTGGCAGAAATGTCAGAATAATCTGAATTACAATTGACATATGTAGCGTGTCATACTGAAAATCACCAGTACGTGGCAGTGTAGGATCATGACTAACACAAAAGCCTGACGCAGCAGGCAGGTCACGTGACCAAACTAAGCTGAGACAGCCCCGGCAGTTGCCGAGCCGGTCGGTCTGTCACGCTAGCACACAGTTCAATAGCTGCCCCAATGAGCAACAGCTACACGGCCAATAAACGACGACAGAAATAAACAAATGCACGCCAATTAGCTACGTTACATGTCGGGCCGTTCATGTTTCATGAGGCTACGTAAGCATGCTACATGTTTAGCTATACGTGGAGCTTATTAACCTGGTAATATAAACAACTCTCGTTACAAAGTATAAACAACATCTGCTCGGCATAAACTTACATCCTCACCGACGCACACTGTCGTACTGTACAAAAGGGATGAAAGAGAGCACTGCCGATCGGCGAGGAGTTACTCAACTAATTAACAACACAGAAAGTTATTGAACACACACTGCGCGTGCGCAGAACAGTCTGTAGTCTCTGCATTGAGCAGCTTGCTGTGACGTGGACTCCTCACAGCAGGGAATTCACAACATGTCTGATTAACAGTGTTGTACAATAATCAGGTTAAAGCTCTTTGGGATTGACAAGCCAAGTGAACAACAAATGTGTCGATAAATTACTCAACAAATCCTTAAATACAGACTTACCTTTACATATCTGGTGGACGGTGCCTGGTGTAGAGAGGCCCATTTTTTGTGGTTCCAGCCCAAAGCATGCAATGTAAGCATGTCCATGCATGCTGTTGAAAACAAATAATGAGTTTCTGAAATGCAATCTAATAAGGGGTGCAAAGACATGGAAAACAGATTAATCACCTAGCCATGGCGACAGACAGCAACCTCCATCCCCTCTTCATCCAATTTGGAAGCCCTCTTTGAACTCTCCCTTGCCGCTGTCCACTGGGAGTCTCCACATTTCCCTTTTCCATGTGTCTATGACATACACAACAAACATTAATAAAATGAATGCAATTGGGTCTGCTATATAGGCCAGTGTTTCTCTCAATTCAATTTCACTAATATTTCAGTAATACAGATATTTTGTCACATTATCAATAATACTTGCATTTTTCACTGCTTTTTGGATGGTCTTGGTAAATGTGGACACTTCACTGTCTTTTGCCACAAAGAGGCGCTCAAAAAAGGCAGGGTCATCACAGCTCAATAAGAAAGAAAAATAGACAGATCCATTAAACACATGGGAATATCAACGAATCACTAAAAACACCGTAGAAAAAAATCACCTTTCACTTTGGCCAAAGCGATATAGCTTCGTTTCCTTCTGCAGAAACAGCCAACATTTCAGGTGTGCAGGCTGGGCAGGTGAAATCAGCACCACAGCACAGCTGATTTTCCTCAAACAAAGAGTATGAAAACTCCAAGAAACTGCGCTGCAGTGCATCTCCATTGATATGTCCAGACTGGAAGATACAGAGAATTATACATTTTTGTAATGTTGTCTGCTTATGTAAATAAAGTTTTTTTTAATATGGTTAGGAACAAATAAACTTACTCTTCCTCCACACTTTGTGCGATGCTCCAGCAACTTTGCGAAGGCCTGTCTGGCAAAACCAGGAGAGATGACCTTCAGTTCCTTAAAGGAGCTCAGAAGGTCCAGCGTGTCCAAAGTACACACATTAAGAGAGGCTGGCCAGTATCCACTCCTAATGAGATCCTTTAAATCAGGAGTCCACTGCCTCTCGCATGTTCCACACGTATACAGAGGCTGATGCAAGTCATAACGCCCTTGGAACATAATGCAAATAAACAACATTATACCAACCGCATACTTAATACACATGATCTGTGTAGTGTGGCAAATTGTTCTTACCATTGATTTCCAGGTGATGTGATGACATTTGTGTCCTCACAAGAACAGCATGTTGCCGTCACAGCTGGCAAAATGCATGCGGACAAAAACAAGAAACCATTCCATTCCATTATTTGTAACAAGCTAGAAACACATATGGAAAATATAAGACTTAGATTAAGACATGATGAAGACCTTGCTCATGAGTGCGATATCCATCCTCCTGTGTAACGATGTGGGTAGTTGGAGGAATTGCTTTAAAAAACCCATCGAGGATTGATTCCCTGTTGTGGAGTGGTTGCTTTTTGTGATGCAGAACATCACAGTCGCCACAGAACCACTCCTCTGGAAGACGATCTCTGCACCTAGGAGGGAAAGACAAAATGACCATAAATAAAATGATTTAATGAGAATAGTGATAAGTAGGGGTGTCAACATCTACACGGAAAAATCAATAACCGTGCACATGTGATTTTTTTCACCTCCTCCTCCTCGTTCATTTCTCATCTTTATTATATAGAATTTAGGGGTGATAATATTGCCTGAAAACTTCAGGTAATAACATTAACTATACACTTACTGTAAACTTTCCCACGAGTGAAGTTATCTGCATACATATCAGATGCATGTGTTAATGCACGTCGATATATATATAAAAAAACACCACAGTGATTTGATATCACTTCACTTCAAGCTGACTCGAGGATGCGATGGGGGCGAACAAGAAGTGGAGCACTGTGTGTGTTTTTACTGAATGATCTGTGTATTCTGTCAGATCTGGGATGTGCGCAAACAGCACATGCCTTGTATGACTCGGTGCAGAGCTTATTGCTCACACCAGTAACTACGTTTTGTAAAATCCCTCAGGATGTCAGGACGGTTTCACTTTTAATAAACATTTGAATAACGGTTGTTAGAGCCATTTTTATGTTTTGATGGAAAATGTATGTTATTAGATTTAAATTTTATATTTAGAATGAATACTTAATTTATACTTTAACAGAATATAAGTTGATGTAGAAATATAAGAACTGTATAACAGAATTGTATGCATGTAGTAATAATAGGAGTTTATTTAGAAATACTGAGTTCTACCTAGATACTAGTGTTGTGATGCTTTTTGATTGGCCATTGGTTTAATATAAAACCGTCAGGATGCGAGCCAGAACAGAAGCCACGAGCCATTGGAGCATCACAGTCTTTTGATCGGCTACACAACGCACTAGAAATAATTATTTAGAAGTTATGGACCCATCTTTTGTTTTGTATGTATTTTGATTTTAAGCTTTAGTAAAGAAAGACATCAAACTGAAGATTCGCCTTCAAGACTTTTATTTCTAATGTGTGTCGCGTCTGAAAGAACTTCGAGGTTCATGGCCCTAGTGAGTCACCTGCACTCACAACGGTGAATAACGTTTTTGTCTGATAACGACTGGAATGGCTTTGATTTAATGGGATTAGGAGGTATTTGAATGGAGACAGCACCCTCTAGTGGTTACAGCACAGCTGCGATAGAAGGAAATCATTAATAACCGACGTGTAAATGGGTACACGTTTAGCAGGCCCGTGTACATGAAGAGAAAAAATTGTAAACGTTGACACCCCTAGTGATAAGTACTATAAATTCAACTTAAGATATTCTGAATTAGGTGAGATACAAAGTTTTATTAAATTGGGATATGTGTCTCAGGGTTTAGCCCCTGACAGTTCCCCTTCTGAAATTTTATAGTTTTCTACCAACCGAATGACAGCAGGCTCACTGCAGAGGCAGCACAGAGGATGACCAACAGCTCTTTCTCTATGAGGCATTGGAGGTTGTGTGGTCTCTGAGGCTTTCTGCTGACGAAAAGACCAGGATGTTGCTGAACTTTTTTAAGGCTCACCAGAACGGCATGATGCTAAAATAGCAGAAAGCCTCTCCATATTTTTCTCTGTAAAGAAAATATAAACTTCAGTTATTTAAATAACAACCATTAAAATAATTAATCAACACACACACAGTATACACATATTTTCACTATGAAGCTGGCTCCAATCATTAGTGTTCATATTCAAGTGTAAGTGTTAAGGTTTGTTTCGGTCTTAAATTCAGTTATACAGGGAGATTTGAAGATTTAAAATTCTTTCATCACTGTGATGGATATTTGGGTCATATTCCTTTACTTTGATACGTTTGATTACACACATATATTCTGCTAATAGTTAGATTACATGCATATGCTCACGTTAATGATAGTTGGGTCCTGATATGTTGATCTTATTCATATTTTCTGCTGATGGATTGTGTGACTGAATAATCAACAGAAAATCAACTTCTCCCGGTGAAGTTTTTCCTTTATTATTCATAGAAGTGATGTAGACGAGGAGTGATTCTTTGTGTGCAGAATATATCTGAGGCCAGTGTGACCTAGAACAGGAGGTTTTGAGATAGAGGCCTGGCATGGGAGACCTCGGGGCCCTCGACTTTAGATAGAACAGGTTGGCGTCAGGGATAAGGGTGTCTCTCTAGATTTGTCCTTGCAAACAGGTTGCTGCGGTGACGCTGGATTCTCAAGATGACCAAGAAGAGGAGAGAGAGAGAGCGCCCGACGGCAACGAGGAGGAGCCGACGACTGTTTCAGCATTTCCTCATGTTCTGTCTATAAAATACTGGGTCAGGGAGGGGTCGTGTGTCAGACTTCGCGAACTGACCCAACTCTGTTGTGGATCAGGGAAAGGTTAAGTCGAGACCTGGAGCTCTGTAACCTTGCACATTCTATTGATGTTAGAATAAAACTGATTTTTTGGGACTCAACATCTTCTCCTGTTGCTTCATTAAAAGACCCCAGAGGACCAGAGAGATTTTTTTACAGTCATGTCCTCGACAACTGTGATTTACCAAATGTCATCAAAGGACTTGCTGAGGGTAAAATAGGCAGACGTTTCACACTGGATGACAGGGAGCACTCAGTTGGAGGCTGTGACACATAAAAGAATAAGAATGGATTAAGGCAGGATTAGGACTGCAATTGTGTTTTTTCTATGTAAATATTAATTAACAATAAAATACAATCAGACACACTAAATTCACATGAAAGACTTGCTTGACATTTACTGTGATGCCACTGAAAAAAATGTAATCTATATGTTATAACCTGTAGCTGAGGCTCTGCGTCGACCACCACACCTCCCCCTGGGCTTGCCTGTGATGGAGAGTCTCTTCCAGAGCATGGCCGTTTCCTGATCTGAGCTGCTTTCTATGTGTTAATAAATAAAAGTCTTGTCAAACCGATGTGGTTAAAGGTACTAGAATCAAAAACAGGTGACAAATTAAAGCAAACCCCAACATCTATTGCATTGAGGGATTTATACACTATCTGACCCTTACCATAATATACCTAAGATGTATCCCCCTCTGAAGTAAAGGACAGTTACATTTGGAAAACTTGCTCTTCAATGTTTTGCATACACATTTCACTAATGCAGAAGCCCTGCAGTCATGAAAGGTCTGCCTTTGGCATCAGTTTCTTCATTTATTTACTGAAGTCTTCTCCTCAGGTGGCATTGTAAACATCGTGGTACCTTAAAAACCGTGATGTATTTGTCGTTTATGAAAAATAAATGCATTTAGGACAAAGCAGGATACAGATATTAAAAATAACAATAAAATACTTTTTTAATCACTGAATCCTGCGGCCATAAAGAAGAAGAAAAGCATTAGATCATAAATATATGGGACCTGGGACTGAAGTTACATTAAAGCTCAGGGAAAAAAATACTTCTGAGCTAATGACCGGAGTTAAGTTGCACATTGTTTTATTGCTCGTTGTTCCTAATTTTAGCTGCAGTCAGAGGGAGTTTTCACAACTTGGCAGCCCAAAAGCTGTTCTTGTCAACAGCAGTATTAAATTATTTATTACCTGTCAGTACCACTTAGAAACCCACTATGAAGGGTGTTGTATTGGTGATGGGTGGAGTTCAGTAATAATAGCAGATAAAGACAGTTAAAGTTAGTGAGCTTCCAAGTTGTCTTAATTTATCCATGCAAGATCATTCCACCTGTGTGTTTTAGTGCCCTACTTTTGTTCAAACAACCCAGATATCTGCAGATGTATGAAACAACAGCTTTCAGAATTTATGCCCAAACAGATTTTTGACCTCTAGAGGGCAGCAAGATCCCAGAGCAGAGTCACAACATGACGCTTTGAGGTACCTATGAAGACATCCTACAGAAACAGAGCTGCCCACAGTTTCATGTGAAGCAGAATTAAATTTTGTCATTAGGAGTGCTGCAGCGGTGTGGTGCTACACTTTCAAAAAGCTTCTCCAGGCACAAGCTGAGATAAATGTAATGACACCACTGTGCCACCATCAGGGTTATTCTCTCCTTAGAGCCACGGAGGACATTATACTATATGTATATTTACAGTTTTCACAGGCCAAGTGGGACTCAGCTGATGTTCTTTGTGTGTGACATCAGTGGAGCGCCCCTTTAATGCTCCAATAGCAGACCTTCCACATTGCCAGGATTTTGCGTTAATTTGCATAATATTGCTCATTGCTGCTTTAGTGATATTCAGAAATCTAGTAGCATGTTGTTAGCAACTCTACTTACTTTCCTCTACTTTACAGTTCACAATCATACCATAAATAATTTCACTCAATGTATGACTATGCTGCCATAGAAATGGGCTGCATAGTTTGACAAATGATTAATTCATGTTATGTAGCATTTAGAGATGATGAGATAAGAAGTTGAAGATTACTTTAACACCAGGCTAAAAACAAAAAGAGCATCTCTGGTTAAAAGTTTTAGGTCTTTTTTGGTCAGAAGTTTGTTTTGTTGCACCTGTGACCATGTCCAACAGTGATGTCACAGGGTCCTGGAGTACACTTTTACGTCACTGCAGCAAAGTGAGACACTAAACCACCGGAGGCCAGCAAAAACACGCTAAAAGGCTTGTTTTTCCTGTGTGCTGTGAACGCAGCACTGCTTCTCATGTGCGCATACATTTTGTCTGTGTGAAACCCCTTTTTACATAGAAGCCCTCTCCATTGTTTCTTTCTTTTAATGTTTAACAGCAACCTGCCTGTGGACTACAGATTACATTTGCCTTTAGGTCAAACCTGAAACATTTACATCATATTGATGTTTATGAATGTGTCAAGACCTAAAAAATAAAGCAATGGGAAAATTTAGTGTTATCTCTATCCAGGATCTCTGGTCTGGACTGGTGCTTTAAAACAAAGTGAAATATGTATGATTTAAATATTTGGAAATAATTGACAGTTTCTGCCAATTATCAGCTTTAACGTGTGAGAATTTTGTAAACTTTGCCACGGAGAAATGAGCAGCTCCAGTCTATCTGCTGCCAAGACTCTTAAAAAATGCTTCATTTTGAAACAGAAATGTGCTGTTTTTGTACCATCTTTAATTTAGTAACACAACGTATATTGTCGACATCGCTGCCTTCATCTCATGCTCAATGCACAGAAGAATCTCCAAGAATAGCAAATGCAACCAGCCTAGATAGAGAAGTAGGACGTGTGGTGGTGTGATTCTACAAAGGATCATGCTTCTTCCTTCATTTTCTGCAAGGCCTTCATTTCATATCACGCATGGACAAATGGGATATTCTATGCGGTTACCTTGGAAACAGGCATGTATTGGGTCCCAGTGTTGCGAAGCAGGAGAAAATGATCCTTTATGTGCGTAGTAATGGCAGAAAAGCAGTGTGACTCTAATGTGCTGTAATGTGTGATTTCTGCTCCGCTGCTGGTGACGGTTACTGTGACTGCAGAGGGGATTCTCACAAACGAAAACCTCAAACGGAGGCTTTTTGAATCAGTAATCCAGAGTAACCTGTTCATGTGCTGCTGATGATTCAGAGAAACCTTCATCACAGCAGCCCCGGCTGCAGGAGTGACTGTGCAGAAGTCTTTTTTTAACAGCTTAAACACACTCCTGTATGAAATGAACCAAAATCATCAATCCTCCAAAACCCTCCCATACCTGATCAGTCATGATCTTCATCACTATTGTCACCATCCTGGCATCACGACTGAGCAGATTTCATCTTATAAATATTTATGATTTGCTCTAGATGGCTCTCTTTCATTCAAGCTTCATCGTCAGCAGCTTGTGAGGAAGCTGAAGGTGGAACTGGGCTTCCGTGTTTGAGACGAGAAAATTCAGATCTTTTCCACCTTAACAAACATTGTTTTGTTGCTGACTGTGGATCAAAGTCCAGACGAGCTGCTCAGGCCTCCTCCTCCCTCCTGCAGGGATCCACTTGGGGCAGATTTCACATTTGTTATATCTAAAATGAATAATCTCGACGTGTTTGTCTTATTGACTTATCGCTTTACGTTGCTCTTATTCTGTCGTCGGCGATGTTGGTCTGAGGTCAGTCCGCCGTTTTAGTCAAGACTAAAGCATGTCAGGAACAATGAGATGGATCACTTTGAAAGCCGTGCTAAATCCCCTGACTGTTGCTCTAGCGCCACCATGAGGCTGACACCTTTGTTTTTGGCACCAAATTTCACACAAACAGTGAATCCTGATGACTTTTCGTGATGTTTTGATACATTTGGGGTTTTTAGTCTGAATTTTAGTGCAGACGTTCATGCCGCCCTCACTTTGGTGATCCTTCATCCTCTTCTTTTAGCAGCGTCATCAGGTCAAAGCTAAATTTCATCCAGGAATTTGTTGCAAAACTAACAACATTCCCATCAACCTCAATTGTTCTTTGTGTTAACGTGATTAACATTATACCTGTCAAACACTGTCATGTTAGCATTATCACTACGAACATGTTGCCATGTCAATGTTCGCATTAACTTAAAAGTATCTCTGGTACAACCTCACAGAGCCTCTAACATGGCTGTAGACTCCTGTTTTCATGGTTAGCTTCTGCCTCGTTTTAAGGTTCAATTTAGGATGAAATCTTTTGATTGTATTTGTCATGATTTTCTACCCACTTTCTATTCAATCCTATGTTTAATAATTCTAATTTGTGCGTTGGTGAAATATGCATTTAGATCCTTTACTTATGTAAAAGTAGCAGTGCAGGAATTTAATTACAAATATCGTTAACAAAATGCACATAAAGTTGCTCTTTTTCTAGTTCATAGACTCACTTGATTGTGATGATTGTCATTATTACTGCTGCATTAACATGTTAGCAAGATTTTAATGTAGAAGTTAGCTGAGATGGAGTTAATTCTAACTACTTTATGAACTATGTATCATGTTTTATAAGACGACCACATGGTAGCTGTAACTGTTGCTGTTAAATAAATGTTGTGGAGTAAAAAGTATAATAATTCCTTCTGAGACGCAGTAAAGCAGACGAAGTGAATATATTTAATTACTTTGAACCCGTGGATTTATGGCACATTTGGGGTTATGTGACTTACGTTGATTGTGTTTGTGTGTTTTTCTTCATTTCAGTCCCTTATCATCATCATCATCGTCCCTTTTCTCATCTTCTTCTTCTGCATGTCACAAAAGGAACACACCGAACAGCCATTGTTATATTAATATATGTTTAATTCTTCTCCATTTTTATTATCATTATGTTTTATTTTCATATTTTCAAATCTTACAGGTCCTTTGTGCATGGACCTATCATCACGGCACACACATTGGCACAACAAGATTGTTCAGAAATAGATAAATTCTAATCACACTTTAATAGCACACAATTTCATGACTTTTGCAAGGACTTGGGAAAGACATACTATAACAATAACAAATTTGATCATTTTTTTCCTCTATTGAAATCAGAATTTGTTGTATGATGTGCCAAAATAAAACATAATAGTAACATGGACATTCTCGGTTCTCAAATAAACAAAGCATAAATAAAAAAGGAAATTAAAAACATGAGATATAACCATAAAATGTGCAGCAGTTGAATAGAGCTCTGATGAATGTGATGAGTTTTGCCATAAAGGTGCCTTTAAAGCACAACACTTCCCCTAACATGAAATAAAATAATCTCTGTCTTTAAATAAGAAACTGCTGACAATATAAAAATACATGGCATTGTACTGTAGTTCATTAAATAAACCAACAATTCATATATAAAATATTATATTGACGTGTATAAAAATATGCCTTACAACTTTTTGAAAAGGGTAACAGCCGTAAGCTTTTTGTCTGCCACTTCAGAACACACAGTCGACCACAAAATTCCAACATATGTACAAACAATCAACTAATAAGCAGTCAGAACGCCATTTTGACAAATAAAATGAACAGAAGCATCCAGGATCATATTCGTATGACTATTTTTTTCTGACTTGACATATATAAGATACTGTAAGATTCAAGCAGTACTTGATGGAAATACAGACTCAAAAATAAATTAATAGAAAAGAAATATTCTGTCAATTAGGTATGTTGATATCAGTGTATCTTTGGAGAGAGGGAGAGAGGACGGTGAGGGAGACACATTTTTCAAACATTTGTGTCACATCACCTGCGTAACAGTATTTCAGCCCACTGAGATCAGAACAAACACAGGCAGTGTCAGCTATCCTAAAGTAAAAAGGAAACTCAAAATCTACCAGAAAGCCAGGACAAGAGCCAGGGAATATAGAGATCATTTGGAGTAATACCGCTTGGATCGCTGAGGCAGTTCACGGAGCGTTAATGTGAGCATGCAGCGTGTCACCAGACGACGCAGAGGACGTTGCTGCAACTGTTGAACATTCAGGCAGATGTTATTGTTGCTGCTGCTGGACTGTGAGAGTGTGTGTGTCTTGCTTCTAGAGAGGACGTGAACGTTAACTGGTGTGTGTTTTCCGTAGGAAGTGGTTTATCCCTGCTACCTCCTGTCCAGGCAGTGTCTAGCACATGCTAAAGCCACCCCCTCTCCCTGTGTTCCTGCTCCTCCACCACCACCTCCTCCTCCTCCTCCTCCTCCTTCTCCTCTTCCTCCAGGCTCAAAGCAATAGGACAGACTCATCCCTCACTCCCCATCGCATGGTAAAGTACCGTCCTCGCTGGCACGTGAGGGCACGGGCGTGCCGAGCTCATCCACGCACCAGCAGTGGCCGCGCTGCATGCCCTTGGAGGAGCGGCACTGTGTGAGATTAAAAGACAGAGAGGGAGATTTTGAAAGGGAAGAGGAGGGCAGAGATTGAGTGGGAGAGTGGGAAAGGTGGCGAGAGAGGAAGAGAGAGAAAATGATATGTCATCATAGCGCAGTACTGATTCTCTGAGCTCACAGCTGGGAGGCTCCGGGAGAGAAGTGTCAATTATTCTCAGCCCTTGTGGTCACAGACAAATCTCTGGGTGCACCGAGCAGAAAGCTGCAGTAGAGCGCCGCTCTCGCACTCTCACAAATACATACAGTGACACGAAGTCGGTGCGGCAAAGACACATTTTCACATCACATCACAAGAGCTAACAGCCGGTAAAGTTCCAGTAATATGTTCCACGATGCTTCAGGTGACTGTAACACTCTACCTGCTTTTTCCTGTAGAAGCCACGGGTGTCACAGTTGGGTATATAGATGTCACGGTCGGACTGGAAGATTGTCAGCTCGAGACCCCTCAGGACACTATTGAGCAGCTTGCGGCAGGGTGCCTGAAAACAGCAACGCAGAGTGTGACTTCAAACATCACCAGAGGCAAATACAGAGAACCTATAAAGAGTGGCAGTGGCAAGCTGCTATCTCCCCTCAGGTGACTGTGTTGGCAGAAATCCTCTTTGATCACAACACATGTGGATGTGAATCACAAAGGATTAGCTACAGTGATGCAGCATTAGAGCCAGAAGCAGAGAATATGTATATTTATATATATCAGATGTCACATATTGTATAACATTATATAACCATATTGTTACACAATGCTTTGGCTTTTCAGGTCACTGAATGGTTTGAAGTGACTGTGCGTTTTTTTTTTTTGTGTCACTTTGTGGAATCAAACATCTTGATCAATTATGTGACCACTGTTGTTGCTGTTGTTAACATTCATATTAGCTCAAATGAGCAGATCAACCGGCTCGCAAAAGTGAAAAATCTGCGGCGGCAGCGGCCGACTTGAAACTTTCCTGATTCACATCATGCTCAATTAGTTCTGCCGCATAGCAGCACACACATCATGCACCATAATGCATGGCTTCAGGGCAGAGTGTGTGTACATGCCACTGCAACACCCCAAACAGCAGAGGATCTATGGTAATAACTCTCCATAATATAGTGCAGCACCATATACGACCCTCTCCGTCACATACGATGAGTATTTACACAGTCTGGTTATAGTACATAAAATGCTTTACGCTTCTGAGTATTTTGATCATTTAGGTGATGATCCATTAGCTTCACACAATTGAGGCTGTAAAATGAGAGCATGAACTTACTCTTTCAATGTCACCACTGTGTGAGGGATGGGGACCTGAGAGGAAATGACACACCGGCATGAGAATGTGACATTAAACCATCATAGCCATTAACATCAAACCACATCCCATGTCACATTTTACAATATATGCTGCACATGTAATATTTAGACTTTGGTATCTATCTTTGCACCTTTTTGCACATGACATTACTAAGCAGTCACTCAGATGAGATCTATCCGGGGTGGTCATTCAACGAGACCTAATTTCCATCAGTATATTTCCTTTTCAGACTGTTAGTATCGCAGTATCTCAGTTTGAACAGTAGATGGAGATCACTGCAATAAAAAGCAGCTTGATCAGGATGTAGGTGACACTGTGACAGTTTCACATTCATTCTAAATCCTCTACAGAGAACCTGACTTGTAGGACAGATCATTGTCATGCACCCTGTCACTCAAACGGATTAAAATTAAATATATTATAGTGTACAAATGGCATAAACGCAGGAATGAGCATCTTCACTTATACACTGTTGCAACACCCCAAGATTAATTAAAAGGTCCTTGTTTTTAGTGATTTGACATAATTTCTGATTAACAAACCACAGTCTGTACAATAGGACTGTAGTGACAAATGACATTTTTTATCACAGTGACTCCAGAGGCACTGCTGAGCAGTATTAGTGCTAGAGGTTTGCAAATTCATCTGTAGTGCACAAAATGCATCCAGGCTTAAATGTCACACACTAATTGGCCTTTCTTTTTGTTGGTGAGTGACACAGCATCACATGCAAGTCACAGCAATACAGGAGACACACTGTAAATACAGTTATGTGTGGTGCACACGTCTAGCCTACCTGCAGTGTCCATGCATGTGTCTGTTTGCATCTGTAGGCGCATGCATGTACGTGTGCATACGTGATTTCATGCACGTGTGTGTGTGTGTGTATATACAGTATCTTACCTGTGGGGTGGGGCCTCTCAGTGGGACTAGTCCTGCTGTGCTTGGCGCAAATGCCCCTTCCCTGCAACAGAGCCTGGAGGGGGCTGTGTTCCCTTGGTGGGGGAACACAGCGGAGCCCCTTGGCACAGCTCAGGGTGTACACACCACAGGGCTCTCCCTGGGCCAACACTGACGTGCTGCCGGCAACATTATGGTCCCTAGGGGGCCGACCTGCCCCCAGTGGATCCTTGCAGGAGGGACAGACCTTAAAGGGGCCCAAGCGGTTTGCCCCGGTCCATGATCCGCAGTGAGCAATCAGCAACAAAACAACGGTTGTTAAGTTAGAAAGGATAGGCATTTTCTGTCCAGGTCTCAGGTTCTCCACTCTGTCACTCTCTGTCAGTTAAATGTGGCTGATGCTATTTCTGGATGTATATTTCTCCCTCTCTCTCCCTTTCTCTCCCCTTTCCTCAGTCTTCTTCCCGTTTCTATACAGTAGCTTTCCTTGGTGCTTTGCCGGTTGAGTCCCCTGCAGTGCCAGAGGAGACAAATGGAGATCGAGAGAGACACAGCAAAGCACCAGCTTTTAAAGATCTGAAAGGCGGTGATAGAGAGTGAGTGAGTGAGAGAGAGAGAGAGAAAGAGAGAGCGAGCACAGTTATGACACCTTCAGGGGCTGGGACTCAGAGAGAGAGAGAGAGGGAGAGAGAGAGAGAGAGAGAGAGAGGGGGAGGTGGCAGGGAGGGAGAGAGCAAGTGGGGGGGTGGATTATGTTCCTTTCAGAAATTATCAAAATCTCTCCACCCTTTCCTGTTATATACATACATCTAGCCCTTCTTCTTACATTACAGATGCAGGAGTAGTTGTCATGTTGAGCTGTTTGCACTTTCTTTCCAATGTCACAGACCTTTCCGGAATAATATTTGCCATGGTAACAAATCCAAATGTATATGTGCCTCCACCAGCCTCGCCGCTGCAATGCCATTTGCTGCGATAAATGCACAGCTGCGTGTTTTCTCCTCCTCGCATTCTGTATGAGGTTATGACAGAGAGCACTTCCTGTCCAAACATGTACACATGAGATGTCTTTTTGTCAAATTACAGAAACACACAGCACTGATCAAAGTTTAGAGAACGTCGAGTTAATGAGTTGTGTGCAACAATAAATCAAACAGTGAAGAAATGAATCTCCTGAATGTACTTCAGACATGTTAGTTTATGAACAAACAGAAGTGTAACATGCTGATGTGAGATTGCTTTTATGTAGCATACACCAACTGAAACTGTGCCTCAGCATAATCAAACCACTGCTGAGTCAGATCTGTATTGCGTCGCCTCTACAAGAGGGCTAATCCAGCCTTAATAAGAGTTCTAGATTACATTTCAGCAGATATTAACTGACTACACGGACCGCATCACATGTTGAAGTGCGAGAGCCAGCTGTTTGAAATGGAAGAGTAATCATCTGGATAATTAGGAGGAGGGGGGAGGACTCATTTTTGCAAGAATGCACATTGACCAGCCGGAGCCAAACTGCTAATAATGCAATCCATCGCTCCACTCAGCCAGTTAGGATTTTCCATCTTCAAAAGATCACTGCTGAGCCCTTTACCCTTCTACTCAACACACAACACTAGATCCTGCCACTCCTGGCATGATAAAACTGACACATCTGCACAGTGTAATGTATTCTGGTGAATAAGTACAGATTATTTGGTGTATATAAATTACGTTCTACAAGGCGTAATTCTTTCACCCGTGCAAGACAAATTAACAAACTAACTTTGCAACTGCAGTCCAAATAGTAATAATATAAAAGATATAAAAGCAAAGTCAAGGATCTGCACATGATCATTGGTAGAAGTCGGCTGTAGGTTGAAAGTTGAGGAATTCCTCTCTTATCTAGAGTCCCACTGTCTCCTGTGTTATCTGACATTGCCTTGCTGCCATGGGTGCTCTGAGGACGGATGCAACAAGCTTATGATACCACAATTTTTCACAGAGCATAAACTGAATTTGGGTATTAATGTTAACACTGCTGACTTGGTGTTGCGTTACCTTTAAAATTAGCAGAACACTAGACATAAAAAGGGCTGCGTGCATTTTTGCCTGACACAGGGTCATTTGCTCCAGTGGTAGCACAGACCTGACAGAGCACACCAACATACCCACTGACCTATACTTGCTGGAATTCAGAGCTACATGAGGCCAAAATCTGCTTTGCCATCAGCAGCCTGTTGTTCTGATTAATCCTGGCATGGAGGGCAGAAATCACCTGCCGTCTTGTGTTCCCATCAGCTCCAGAGCTGCAGCACTAGTCTTTCCACATATCAGGAGAATGTTCCAAGACACACGCCAGACCAACGGGGGCTCTCTTTTCCACACTGCCCTGGGTTATTCATTTTTCCTCCTGCAGCCACACTGTTTCTTCATCCTCTCTCTCTCTTTCAGCTCAGGTCGACCCCAGCTGGCTTAGTAAGTCTCTCTGCTGCCACTTCTGCTTTCAAAACAGCAACCGCAATCTACATAAACCCTGTGGTGGGACACTGCTCTGCCCTGTTGAGTAGCATCCCCCTGACTTTGTGTTAATCTGAACACCTACCCCCTTAAAGTTTTTGACAGTAATATTTCAGTTTAGGATCATGAAACACACTGCCAACAGAAAGGGGAAACTGTTGCACTATGATACTCACCAGACCTGCCAGAAACAAGATGGTCCATAAGTTGGGTTTTGGGTTTTCTTCTAAAGGACTTATCATTGAGAGACCAAGCTAATATTTGCATCCTTTTACATGCTGGTCAGTCAAAATAAGACACACACAAACCCGCACACAATTTGAGTGTTTGGATTGGCTGAATGCTTCTCACCATTTCTCAAAACTCGAAGCGATTGGCTATTTCAGTAACGAGGGTGTGATGTCACTGGAAAGCGCCGAACTCTAGTTTCCAAAGTTTTATGTGGTGCTATGGATAGCTGATGGACAAAAGTGGGTTTCTGTCTTATTAGCCGCCTTGATAACAGGTAAGCGATTGACTAATCGATAATGACACCTATAATAAATCATTGTTGTTCCCTCCACTGTCAGGAATCCTCTTGCTAAGCACCGAGCCCCAGGATCAAGCAAAGAAGCTATCAAATTAGCCGCTAGCTAATGATGCTAACCCAGCTTTGCGACTAAATTAACCCTTCGTCACCAACTGACGAATGGATATTTGTCTTTATGAAACGTTATTTAGCTAACACTGAGCTATACCTAATTTTCAGTTATCGTGGCAGCAGTTAACTGTCTGAAAATTCACGCTAGCTAAACTTAAAGTAGCTTTGTCGTTAGCACGCTGAGTTGCTATCTTACAAACCATGACAGCGTTAGATGTAAACATTGGCACGCCCACTTTGCCTCCTTGCGGCTTTTTCACATTTTCTGTTAAAATGACTTTTGTCAATGACAATTTATTCCTTGCAACCACTGGAAAAATATCTGAATGAGGGTTTAATAGAAGAAAATGGACACGGTGCGTAAGTTTGACGTGTTCGCTATGTCCACGCGATCTCATCCAACGTCACTGAACGACATCCCAAACCAAAACCAACCGAATACGGTCAGTCCAGTCGATGCATAGAATACGTGCTGATTACTGCAGCTCGATCACTCTCTCTCTCTCTCGTTTTCTCAGTGTATGTGTGTGTGTGTGTGTGTGTGTGTGTGTTAGGTCGGGTGTGTTCTGGGGTTGGTCACCTGTTTCCTCTTGCAAATACATGTTTCTTTGGCAGAGGAAGGAGAGAAACTAAACGCTAAATCTGTGATGCATTTCCTCGTCATTGCAAGGAAATACAGCACAGAAGAACGTCAGATGGGGGTTATACTGTATAAACATGCAGAGCTGATAAGTGCATTGTATCAAACCCTGTTTGAATGACAAATAGTAATGGTGGTGTACATACATTATAAGCTAATTGTTTGCATGTATTATATGTTCAATGTATTTCGTCATATTAAAGGATGGCACAATAAAAATCACTGTAAAAAATGATATCATTGAATTACGTTTATATGTGTAGTAATACTAATAGGATGTGTTGTGAACTGGTTTTATACCAGATTAAGTCATACATGAATTTTCACATACTTTGAACATTATGCCTTTGAACTAATGTATCTAGATTGATGGAAAATAATTAGCAGTCTATAATTAGGATTTATACAATTTCATGACATCACCTCATGTTTTCGGAAACAATGATAGACATTTTTCACTATTTTCTGACAGTTTGTAGACTAAACAATTAAACTCTGAAGTGGTAATGAGTAAAAGCTGAATATAACATCTTCAAATGACTTTCCAGTTGTCTTCTGCTTTTTGTTAATCTAAAATATGATGACACATTGGTTGCACTGGTACCATGATATCAGCACCTTCAAACTATTTAAGTGATCTAAAGACACAAGTATGAGAGCAGACGGTGTCCAAATGTCCATTACAGCAACAGCAAATCTTCTTATTCTCTTATCTGCAGAGAAAAAATCAGGATCAGAACATCCATGTCACAATTTTTTCATCAGTATTAATGTGACAGCAGTGAAGATACAGTAGTTCCATCTGTTGGTCCAAATGTTTTGAACCTGCCTCAGTCCCCTCATCTTTGCCACAGAAACTTAAAAGCAACTATTGTATAAAACTATCCACAACATGCATGAGAGGAGCTGGGTTGTTGGTACATAGTAATTACCCCGTGATTCAGCTTCCTCCTAGCTGTGTTTGTTTTTTCTCTCTCTCTCTCTCTCGAGCACCAAACAGCCAGGTCAGCAAACATTGTACAGCCTGCTGAATGTTAGTGCCAATTTTTTCCACTGTCTCATTTTCTTCATTCAGATGGATGACCTCAACGTACTACATCACAGATGCCTCCTGAATCTGAGGCGTCGAATCAGAGATATTGGGGATGGGCGCCCAGCACAGGAACGATATATGAGGTTGCAGAAGGATGGAGACACACTCAGGTCAGCCTCAGATATTCAACTTGCCTGAAGTGATTAAGTGACTTTGTTGGATTGGGTGAAATAGAGTAGATGCTTCTGTGTTATGTTGTTGCTCTTTATCATGACTTGCAAAACCTCTGGTGCTATCGTCGGTTTCTTAAACATTTTAATCTTATTTATGTATGATTTGAAAGATCCTGAAGGTTTAACATGTTGTTATCATCAATATGTTGATCCACCATATGCACACACCATAGGAGTAGGGATACACAGGTACCCTCTATTTCCCAAATTAAAAATCTGTATCCGTTCAGTATCTGCGCTGATATGATGCATCAGATCAGTGCATGAGGTCTCTGGCCTATGCGATGAACAGACTAGTTTATCCCCTTTTGGGGTAAGAATGGGGCAAAATATCACTGGTTTCCCTATAATTGTCAAGTGAATTTGAAGAAGACTTTTGAATTGTTAGAAAAACAGAAAAACAAAGCAAATTAGGTGCGTTTCCATGAACTGGTTCTGAGTGAGTGAACTAGGCTACGCAAAGCATATTTTTGTCAAATTGGACTATGTTGGGCAGGTTTATCACAAACAGTACAACTCCAATTCCAAAAAGTTGGGACGCTGTGGGAAACATGAAGAATTTGCTAATCCTTTTGGACACATACTCTATTGTGAACAATACAAAGACAATATATTTAATGTTTTGCTTCACCACTATCATTGTTTTTTGTAATTATGTGCTTATGCTGAAACAGGTTCATTGGTAACAGGTGATAGTATCATGACTGGGTTTGAAAGGGACATCCTTTGAAGGCTCATTCACAAGCAAGGTTGGGGTGAGGTTCCGATTGCATAAAGGAGATTACTACACGAGCTCAGAAACACTTCATAACAGCATTACACCATGCGTTTGTTCGTTTATGTTTTACACATGTCTCAACTTTTTCGGACTTGGTGTTGTAGAGGAAAAAGAGGTCACGAACCAGAAACACAACCAGTTGTTTGCCAAGCACCAAAAAAACCTCAAAGAACAGGAAAAGACCTGGTGCAACTACCGGCCATGTTTTTGCACAGTATGGGGAAACAGTGGAAACAGATTCTTTTTCTTCTTCTCTCTATGTGGAAACAGCTGATCAGTCATGGTAGTTAAATGTGTACTATTAGGAAGTGGTGTTTGCATCTCCCATGAGGTACATTAATTAAAAAAAAAAGTGAAAATGACCTTTAGAGAGTGTAATAGCTTTTTTTTTTTTACCATTTTCATCAACCTTTTCTCATGTAATACTTCAAAATGCACATCAAAATATGTTGTTTTTGCAGAGATAGAAGATGAAAGTCAGACAGTTTGAGGTACACACATAGTATGTGTGTACATTTATTTTGCCTTCCAGGGTAATAAACCCACACGGTTTTACTTCTTTCCTCAAAACCACTGACTTAAAAAAAAAAAAATCATTGTCAGTAGAAGCTTGTTTCCAGGTCAGCATAACTTGAAGTGCACAGGCACAGAATTTTCCAAACATCTATGCTATCCCTCCTGAGTTTTTGTAATTGGTTAAGTTTGAATAAAGTTTTTGTTTGACTGTAAACCTCAGAGGCCCCAACCTACCGTGTAGATTTGTTCTATAGTAATAACTTGTGAATGTAATTCCATTCAACACACTGCATTGCTGATACAGAGCTTCTTGAGCTCCAGTGGTTCTCAGGAAAATCTGTGTTTGTCCTTGCACATCTCCAGTTTCCCCTTCCTTAACAAAACTTCCCTTCTTATATAAAGCTGGTGAACATCATTTCTTATTAAACAGTAATGGCCAGTAATCATATGCATGTCATCTGATACACCTTCCTCTAATCATCTGGCTGAAACAGCAGTTCTATATCAGCTATCATTGTCTTATTTAATTGTTAAAAATGGGCACATATTTTCAGCTCATTTCTCTTGCACGTGTCGGTGCATGTGATTACACTGTTAGTGTCTTGACAGTCTTTCCATCAAAAGATTAGGTTTTTCTTTGAGATGTGTTTCTGATTGTGCTTACAGCAGTCTGACCTAATGGAAATCACCTATTGTTAACCTGTAATTTCTTCTCTTTAGTTACCAAGGGAACTCTGAAGAGGTGGGTTGCTATGTGGCTGGCCATCCTTTATCAAAGGGAAATTGCTACTTTGAGGTAAGGCTTGTGATAGTGATGCTGTAAGTCAGCATCTGTCATTGTTACTATAATATCACTGTTAGCTCTCCAAGGTTTTTTTTATAGTGCATAATTAGTTCTCAGCTGTCTCAGACTGTGTTTCTGCCCCCCACGTTTTGCTCATCTACTTTTTTTGGATATATGGTAATTATTAGAAAACAAGTAGACTGTTTGTCGTTTGCACAATCATTTATTTTGAAATGTCGGGGGGTGGAAGATTATTCACAATATGATAGGCTTACTACATACCATCGTCCCTGTGTGTGCCCAAGATTGCTTTACCATCCAGCCAGCAATTTTATCCTCTGGAATCCCATTGCTGACAATTTTCTCAACTCCATATTAAATTCTGTGCCCCCCTACAGTCCCAGTTGAACAGTGCAAAACCACTACCTCAAAAATGTCCTCGCTGCATTGGAATGAGGGATAGGGTGTGGGTTAGGTGGTATCTTTGAGTACAGAGATTAGTCTGACACAGTGTTTTTCACCAGACTGGCAGGCAGACTGACAGCAGGAGAAGCCATTGGACATTTAGCAAATCTGAGGTACCCCTATGTATCAAAAGCTAATAGTTTTCATACATACTTTTTCCCCTCAAACTCTTTAGTATCTTGGTGATTTAGCACAGGAAAGTTGCAAGTATTCAGCCATAAATTACATGTAGAGGGATGCAGTGTTATTTATGAGCCAGCTTGTTTGTGGATGGTGCACGTCAGAGCAGGCCTGCTCTGACGTGCGGTTAAGAGACAGCAGGTGAGGCAGGCATACTTCCTTGTCTGGGTTTTTAGGCTTCAAGAGGAAGAACCAGGCTATACATTATCCTGTGAACCTACGTCATTCTGCTGAGCTGCAAATAGAGCCAGACAAGACCATGCAGCGTCTAAGTCTGGTAGCTATAGTAAGCTCTGCTGTAAATGATTTACTTCTTCCACTATTCTTTTATATCTTTTTCTTTTTTAGAAGCACCATTTCGGACATATGTTGAAACATTTCAGATCTGCTTCAGTGAGATGTGCTTGGACATTATTTATCTTGGTTGTGAGGTGTCCTAGATTTGGGCCAGATGTGACATTTACTTTAAATGTGATGTCAAACTCTCATCTGACCTCCAGATCTCACTCTCCTCTATAGCAAGAAAAGTTTAAAGATAACAATGTTTATATTTAAATGAGGATAACATTTGGAGCCTAATAGATCTCTCTGACATTTAAACAAGTGGATTTTAGTGTGGTCATTATCCGGAGTTTTATGCTACATTATTCTCCACTCTGTGACGCAAATGCTGTCAGTTTCCCAGATATCTCGAAAATTTGGGAGTGTTTATTCTGACAAAGGTCAGGCCTCTGTCGATGTATGCGTCACTGCTATCCTCGTGTTTCTCCTCGTTCTGCTTTCACAAGGAATCCATTTCACCTCTGTCACTGCTGCTGCACTTTTTCCAGTTTTTTTTTTGTCATCTGTCTTCTTCAAGCCCAGCTGAACATCTGCAGCATTCCTCTTGTTTTAATAGATTTATTCAAAAAATTCATATCAATATAACTTAACGGCTCATCAGTGAGCTGATTCCTGCTATTTTCCGATCTCACATGTCAATCTCACATGTTTTGGAACTTTTAGTAAAATCATACAGACACAATTGATATTGAAACAGTTTGTGGAAATGGTAACCTGGGCCAAGATTTTAGTTCTTTAACACAGCAGGGTTAGGTTCTAGAGTATTATCCTTAAAGTGCCTGACTGGACAGGAATTAGACCTGGAATATTTAGTTATAGAAGCCCAAGAAGTTTGGTTTCACGTGTACTGATAGCAGACTCACATTGGATGAGGCTATTCTCCTTTGTTTGGCTGCATTACCTTTCACCTAATTCTGCTTGGTAGTGTGTGACATTGTGCTCTGAATGGTTTTAGCTAGCAGGCTGGCTTATGTCTGAGGGGAGGTGGTTGTGGAGTTTTTTCCCTGCTGCCACCAGAGCTCGGGACTAGAGATGTGCAGCAGGTATAAACCATTTTCATGCTACTATGTAGGGCTGTACTGAATGTCTTTATATATACGTGTGTGTGTGTGTGTGTGTGTGTGTGTGTGTGTGTGTGTGAGGCTCTGAGTGTCCGTTGTCTTTTATTTTTTTACGATGTCTGATGTATGATTTGCATTACACACACGAGTTTGACTGTGGGATAATTGTGTTTTTTTTGCCCCAGACAGCCAGAGTACTGAACATTAGCAGTAAGCTAGCAAGCAAAAGCACCGAGGGGGTGTGTGTGTGTTCTGTTGACGCTCACTGAACTCAGCGCTTGGACTCTCGGACAATTCTTCGTCCTCTCCCCTCTCTGTACATTCATGAAGTGAAGTGCGTTTCCCCTCCAGTAAGCAGTCAATGAAGCGAGACTAATTACAGGTGGGCACCTCTGTGGTTCGGTGCTGCAGACAGGTTGCAGCCAAGATTAATCCACTTTTTAATCCCCAAAGTTTAAAAGATAAGATCAGAGCTCTTCTCCCGCCGGTAAACAGCTCTGGATCAGAGCAGAATCCGTTGTGACCGTGGGTGTTTATTCCTCCAGAAGCTCCAGTCTGCCCCCAGCTCTCTCCTCCAGAGCTCCATGTATACAACAAATCCTTCACATTGATCATCGCTTGTACTTATTTACTGTTTAGTCCTCATATTTTTAATTTGTAAAATTCATTAATTGGATTGTGGTGTGCAGGATTTTTGAGTAGCTATGAGCCAAACCACCTGTCTATAAGATTTTCAGGAGTGCAAGAACATCGTAGTAAGTGTTTCCTGCTGGGTGTGAATAGTTAAAAGGCAGAACGTTGGAACAAAATTGTGATGGACCCCATAGGACATAATAGTGGTGAATTGTGTTGTGCCGTGTTCATGGCGGCTTCAGGTCTCCCAAAACCACTCCTCCAAAACACATGAGCGAGCACTGGGGAGAGGACTAGTGATGAGAAGACCAATTATTTTCATAAATACATAAATAAATTACTCTGTTAAAGGCCGTAATCATGTAAATACACGCCTCTCTCTCTGTGTATGTGTGTAGGTGACAATAGTGGACACAGGGGTGAGGGGGACCATTGCTGTGGGCCTGGTGCCTAAATTCTATAGGCTGGACCACCAGCCTGGCTGGCTGCCATACTCTGTAGCTTACCACGCTGACAACGGCAAGTAAGTCAAACCACAGTCTTCCATACTGTACAGTACAGCGTTGGTTTTGTGCATGGTTAGACAAAATGGATTGTGGCCTGTTGATGCTGCATCCACACATAACTGTAACTGTAATTCTCTATATCCTTCTCCTCAGCTTTTACATACTCTCTACATTTTTCACCCACATAAAAATTGCTGGTTGCAGAAATATTATTTTTGGCTGAATGACTCTGAACCTTTCACACGTACTTATTGATTGTTGTTGTTGTTGGTCTATACATTTATAGTACTAGTAAAGAAATGCAATAGAAAATGAAAATATTATTCCACTGCTATGGAAAACTTTCAGAGGAAAAGACAAGCAGGAAGCTAGCCAATTGCAGTTGTTATATTTCTGAGAGGGTGCACGTTATCTACGGTGTTGTTTTTTTTAAGCAATAACTCAATCATTTATGTTCTGAAGATTCTTATCTCGTCATTCTTCCTAGACTCTACAATGGCAACCCTGTGGGACAGCAATTTGGGCCAAAGTGTGCACGGGGTGACCGTATTGGCTGTGGAATACACTCCGAAAATATTGAAGCAGGTTTTACAACCGTGTTTTTCACTAAAAATGGCAAAGAGGTATGTGTTTTTAATCTCAATGACATTCTGTAGTGAAACACTACATAAACACAAACTTGCACTATTACTAGTTCTGCACGAGCTGAACGGTTTATCTGTAAAGTACAGCGCTGTCTCTGTTTCTTCACCTGTTGCTTCCTCACATTCGTCTCCCATCCAGGTTGGTTCAGTCGAGGTTCCTGTGTCTGCAGAGGGCCTGTTCCCCGCTGTAGGGATGCACTCCATGGGGGAGGAAGTGAAGGTTGACTTGCAGGCTGAGTGGCTCCTGGAGGAAGATGATAGTATGATGATGGTGGACAGCCATGAAGATGACTGGGGACGGCTTTACGACGTCCGGGTGAGCGGCACGGTAAGAAGCAGAAAAAGTTAAAGGAATATTCAACATTTGAATTATGTGCGTTCAGAACAGAGATAACTGTTCTCTGCAATGACTAGCCTCGCTTAGGACAAAGATTGCAAGTATATTAAGCAAGTATTTGGACTATTTGACCTTGCTGCTCACACCACTAAGCAGCTATATTACCGCACTAGTTTTCACTTGCCAGTGTGAGCTGGCTGATGGCTGCGTACAGGTCCATACAAGTAGATGGACTACATACAAGTAGAACTGCAAGTGACAATAATTTAATCAAATACTAGTTATTTAAATCATTCATGTATCATGAGGGCTGTTCCGTAAACACTGGTCACAAAACCCCCAAGTTGAATCTCATTTTGGCACATCAGAAGAAACAAAGTGTTCGTCTGCTACGACGCTCTCAGCTCTGGGGATGAATGTTAGCAAAGCCGACTAAACTGCTTTTGAATCACGCAGTGGTACAACCTCCTCTGCTACAGCTGACAAAGCTGTGCTAGGAGTTTTATAACTGAAATACAACAGGATGCATAGCGGTGCCCCTTTTCCACCAATTATTGCTGGTTCTTAAACCGGATCCAGTCGGGATTTTTGGAACCTTGGTGGTATCTTGAAAAAACAGTATGCGTTTCCACTGGTTTTGAGCAGAACCGTTGAAATCAAGGATGTGTTGTCAACAGAAAGTGTTGCACAATGCACAAGGGAAGTAAACAGTTGTCGCAAGATGACGGATAAATTGATTACCTGTGAGTCATTTGGTCATTACAGATACTTGTTTTTATCCAAAAAACAAGCGTGGACCAACTAATGCTGGTCAAAAGGCATTTAGAGCCAAGAGGAACGGCCTTTTTTTCCAGCCTGTGGAATATGACACGCCAGCTGATGTTGTCACCATTCTCACTTTAGGTCAAGGAAAACCTGCTATTTTTTGGGTGCAGCAGGTTCCAGACCAATTTATTTTTGGTTCAAATGCACTGAATGGTTCAAAATTAGCTGCACGAAGAACAACACAACCCGTTCCATGTTAGTGGAAAAGTTTTACTTGTGTTACAGGTAAAACAGGGTCGTAGAAGTTTCGCGTGAGACGGTGGCTTAGCTGGTGAGCTGGACTGTACCTACTGTGACTGGGTGGAGGCCGTGATTAATGTATTTCTCATAACTTTAGGTGAGGTGTATTGAAGAGAAAAGCATCAGCACCCCACCAGCGCTGGTGACTCAAAGTTGACTTTGAAAATTCTGATTCAGGTACAACCCTAGACAACCCTCTGCTGACTTTTTAACTGTTCAGACGACAAAATGTGAAGTAAACAAATGCACAAGCAGAGCCGAGAAGTGCATTGATTACTCGGTTCTTACCAATAGCCAAACAAAGTGCAAACTATTAATTCATGTGAGACAGAAATGCAAATAAAACTACATATGATATATAGGCTCTAACATGTTCCCAGTTCACACAGTGATTTGTCTATTAATCCCTTAAGCACTATTTTCAGAAATGTTGAACATGTGATTTAACAATGATTTAACATTCTGGTACATCAGTGGCTGAAATATGTGCCAACTGGTTGTTAGCGTTTCTTGAGTTGTGAACACAGAGCCAATGTATTTGACAACAAATGCATCACATATATTTTGTGTGTTCTTCCAGCATGTCTTTTGAATATGACAGATTATAGTGTGGTTTTTCAGTTGCTTGTACTTCTGCCGGGCTGTTGCCAGTTCCCCATGTTTGTTTTGTGCTGCTACAAGATCCTTCAACTGCCTGTTCTTTAGCAAATCCCTCTTTGTTGACAACTGTACTTAATGCTCGCTAAAATTCAGGGAAAGCTCCAGACACAATCACTTAAATTTTAATTATTTTGTCTCTGTTGAATGATCGTGCCATGACTGGATTTGGGTCACCTTCAGAGTGTTTTTGCAGGTTGCTTCATGACATCAGCTCAGGGATTTTCCTCCACGTTCTGTAGAAAACAGGTTCAGTAACAAGATAATCAGCAGACTCACAGAAAAGAGTCCGTTTCATCCCCTCTTTGCTACATCAGAGTCGGAGATTACACAACAGTTTGGCAAATCTACCTGCAAAGCTTAGGCACATAAGCAGGGTAACACACCAACTCCTTTAACTACAGATAAAAGTGCAGATAAATCGGGATTGGGATCTTCAGACTTGTCTGATGCAAGGTACCTCTGTTAGCTTTTGGTTGCCGGATGTGGCAGAGTGGTTGCCACATTGTAATCATTTTAATTGGAGAAGTGATTTACAGTCATAATATTCTCATGTTATTATACCCCAATTAAACCTGTTTCACATCGCTAATTTCTCTCGGTTTTCTCATATTTTCTGTCTGTAACATACGCCCACACACAAAATATTAACACACATCTGACAAGTTGTTGTGGCGAATATGTTAGCGAACGATGGAGCACATTTCCATCCCGTTAGAGTCCTGTTTATGGCCACCTGATCAATGGAACATTCATTGCCCTTTAATTCTTCTCTGTTATGGTTTCAACCATTCTTAACCAGTGAGGTGTTTTCCTTTTCACCAGCAAGTTGCTAAATTTGTCTACCCGTGGCAGGTAGGTTTCAGTGGTTTTATTATAGCTGCTTGCTGTGGCTGGACCTGAGGTTGATGAGAGCGCTGAGGCGGAACAGTACGCTAAATCTGCAGGCCGTAAAACCAAAACACTGAGCTGAAAGAGACGAAGAAGCTGAATAGAGCTGAGACCTAATATAGAAATATGAATGCAACTTTAATGGTGACATCGCTCTATATTTAAATTTCTCATCTTTATTTATCAAAAACAAAAGACTGAATGTACAAAAAGTTGGGATGCTGTGTAAAATGTCTTTTACACAAAGTGTTCCTCGCTCAGGACTCGCCTGTGAACCACTGAGCCTTTCCAGGATGCTCCTTTCATACCCAATCATGTTGCTATCACCTGTTACCAATCAACCTGTTTACCTGTGGAATGATCCAAACAGGTGGAGCGTTCCACATCTTTCCCAGTCTTTAGTTGCTCCCAACCCGTTTGATATTGTATGCAGTGAGATTTGGGTTCGGCGAACCTCCTGAACTAAATCCTGTCGTGAGAGAACCGTACCTCCTATCAGAGTGTACTATAGATCATCGGACTCCCGAGACCTTCCTGAGTCCGGCTATCTCCTCATTTTAGTCCTGAGACAACAACTTTTCTTTTTATGGCGTTCCAAAGACAGGAGGCATTTCTGCCGTCAAAAACGTGTTGCTACATCAAATTCAGAATAAGCAGATATTTACAAAAATCAATGAAGCTGATGAAGTTAAACATTGAATATACTGTCTTTGTACTATTTTCAATCGAGTATCTGTCAGAAATGATTACCAAGTAATTTCTGTTTTATTTATGTTGCACACAGTGTCCTTCCTTTATGGGGAACAAAGAATCAGAAACATCAACATAATTAATACATCAGCACCACAGACGCAAGCCTAAAAAGTGACAATAGAGCTGGATCGAGACATGTTTGACACAGGGCCAACAACGAAGCCAATTTCATAAAGGTAGTATTACAGTGCTCATCTATTGGGTTGCATTACAGACAACCGGGTTTTCTGTTCATTCTGTGTAATTACCTCCTGCAAGCCCGATCAGGTTTGTCGTTTCTCAGCTGTGTCAGATCACAGCAGCTTTTGATCTGGAGATGCAGCAGGAGAGGTAAGGCTAAAACAGCTTTTTGTGTTTGTAGAAAAACGGAAAGTTCTGTCTTCATAGCCTGATTTCCTTCCTACGATTTCTTTGCCCGTCCTGTTGAACAGCCCTGCGTCACCTCCTGAGGTTTGATTAGTTTGACCACGCTTTGATGCTTGGCTGGTCTCCATATCAGTGCTGTGCTGTGGGTTGTTTATTAATGCTGACAGTGCATGACATTTTTTTCACACTATTTCAGTTCATTCAGAATTACCAGAGTAAAGTGGTGAGACAGCGTCACTCTCATTGTCTTTGACAGAACATTTTATACTGTGGGCAGAGAATACAGCATATCTTTTTAAGGCTATACAGTACAGGAATCATGCTGAGACCAAGCGCAATGACACAAATGAAAATGTTGCCTTTTGAGGCAAATTTGTGATTTTGGGCTATGAAATGAAATGTCCTGGACTTTACTTGATCACAGTGGCTGAAATCGGGCTACTCAGGCCAACTGTAAACATCGGAGCTGACATGCATCTCTCTTAGAATTGCAAACCACGCATTTGGGTGTACAGTATTAGCGTGATACCACACCTGCGGAGACCACAATAACTGTGATTGTCAACTTTGGACACCTGTTTTCTCTCCAGTGTTTTTCAAATGTTAAATATCAGCATTAAGCAAGAACAGTTCAGAAACATTTATCACAATCTTTCAGAATGAAAGAATGTCTCTCTCCAGTCTGTAGAGTGACCAGTAGATGGAGTATTCATCGGAACAAGATGCTTTTCATCAGCGCTTGTCCGCTGGTGGCTCGCAGGCCAAATCCTGAGATCCTGCCTAAACTTCCCATCTGACAAGCAGAATATTAATGAATTCAGAAAATGTGTTGTCTAACGTTACTCACCAGTGGAAGAGGCCTAATCCAGTCCGTGAGTGATCGTTGATTGGCTTGCCAACAATGTGCTGGCTGGACTACAGGAGATAACTCACTGAGTCTATGAGGCACAGGAGGCATCACTTGGTTTTATTTTTGTCAGTCAATGGTTGTTTTGAGTCTCAAACTGAGTATTTTTATCCCGAAGAGGGTTTTTTTTTTGTTGAGATGAGGACTCATTCATTGATAGTTGAACTGTGGGTTTTGCTGCTGACTTAAGGTTTGAGAACATTTCAAATTAGGTATCGTTATCATTATGAATTTTCCAGGTTTTTTAATAGTCTGTTCACACTGACGTATACTAAGAAAGTCAAATTATTAAACTTTGATAATTTTTGCTTCAGTAGTGTGGCCCCACAGATGGCAGTGTCTGTAAGTCCACGCTGAAATATCTGAGCAACTATGGGATGGATTACCATGTCATGGGTAGACATTCAGAATCCCCAGAAGACAAAATGTACTGATCCCCCGGTTTCATCTGCTTGCACCGTGAGGTTGACATTTACAGTTTTGGGTGAAATGTGTGGCAGTTATTGGATGGAATTCACTGAGATTTGACGTGGACATTCACGTTTCCTTAACTATGTTTATCCTCTGATCTCAGATTTTCACCTTGATAGTTTTGGTTTATGACAAAACTAATGACATTGCCGTCAGCTGAACTTTCTGTTGACTGCGAATTAGCAAATGTTTGCTAACATGCTAAACTGAACAATATATTCCTGCCAAACAGTGATATGTTAGCATTTAGCACAAATCTCTGCTGTGTCTGAGCACAGAATCGTAAAGCGGCTCGATTCTTGGTCTCTTTTTGTACCGAGTGTTACACAGTGATTGATACTGGCTGATATTTGGCCTTGTTGGTGTTACGGGTTAGGGGTTTAGAGTTCAGGTTCAGGGATGTTTTCTCAGACACAGACTAAACTATGATTCAGGTAGTTTGTGTTAGCCACTCGAATGGAATTCATTGTTGGCAACAAGTGTAGTATCTAAGGTATCGCAATGCTATATTCCCACCACTTTACAGTAGTGAACTGTAACACCTTTGTTCTGTGTTAAGGTGTGAGCTCTCATCGCCCACCTCCTCCACCTTCAGAAAGTAACCACAAGACTGCAGGCAGGTTTCTCATTGACACAGGAGAGAGGGGGGCCAAGCTGTGTGTGGGTCCCGTATGTGGTTACGTGATAAACGCGTCTGTCCGCGGTGGTACGCAATCATCTGCCACACACACATATGAAACGGAGGCCACCATCCTCTCTGAAAGCAGACAGAGGTAATAAAAGCAGAGCGCTGTGGGTGAGACGGATGATTCAACCAGCAGTCTCACTCTCTGTCTTTCTGTCTGTCTCTCCCTTCTGTTTTTCTGGACCAAGGAGTGGCTATGGCATGAAATGTGCTGGTGGAGCCAAGTGCCTGGCAGTCCACCAGGTTGTAAAAATTCAATAAGTGGAGTAACGGGACTCGCAGGAATCTTTTACTCTTTCTCATGTGGTTGGAGGTTTTCACAGCTGGGGTGCCCGGCTGCATGGTCCGCTCAGCAGTCCAGCAGTCATTTCTTTCCTCACTTTCTTTCCTCTCTTTCTTTTTAGTTTTCTCTCATGTGTAAGCTACCATTAGCCTGTAGACCCCACGATGTGGTCATCATTGTGAGGTTTTCAGCAGCCGATAAGGCCGTCAAGTTGTGACAAGTGCAAGGATTCAGTACAGAGACTGAAGACGGGGACGGGTGTGGGACGAAGCGGCAGCAGCGGCTGCTTCCTGTAATAACAGAGAAAGTTTGGTTTGTAGAGCAACAAGAGAAAGAAAAGGAAAGTGTGGCAGAGGAAATGAAAAGATAGGAGGAGAAGTAAAGGGAAAGAAGAGGTTAGGTCTGAAGGCTTGAAATCTTTGTGCAGCAGGATGAGGTAAGATTATGCTTTAAAGGCAGAACGTTATATCAGCCACAAGGTGGTCTCACTTAATCTCTTTGATGGTTTTCACTTCCAGTTCATTTCATTGTGTGGTTTAAGCAGCGCTGAAACTGCCTCCGTTTGCCTCAGCCTTTCCAAGTGTCTGCTCTGGATCTGTGAACACAGAACTCTCCTCTTCTCCCCCTTCCTGTCCTCTTGTTTCCTGTCCTGTCCTGTCGTGTCCTCACTCCTGGACTTCTCTCCTCTACCCATGTCTCCTCACCTCTCCTCTCTCCCAGTTTCTTCTCCTCTCTTCTTGACTCCTCTCCTCTCTGACTGTTTACGCCATCCGAACTCCTATGGATTTCAGTAACATTTTAGTTGTCAAGCCCATAGCTGTGAGCTATATTTTAAGGGGCATGGAAAATTTTCCCTCCTTTCTCACATGTGCAGCAGCTATGCAACAGATATTTCCAGTCTTGGTGGTTTCCGATGACTTACAGATCTACCGTTCGGTTGCCATAGATGAATTACACCTCTCTGGCTGCTCGGCGGTTTGTTTCACCCAGCAGCACCTCACCAACGTTGTGTCAAAACAGTGAAATAGTTTTTATACGCTGCTATTTGCTAAGTGAGGATAATGACTGTTCCGGATGATAGCTGTCCTTACTGATCATTGGGGGGTGCAGGGTGACGGAAATGATTGCTGCAAGATAAATGACTTCTGTGGCTGGTATGCTTTTGATGAGACAGTACTGAGGAGTGCAAAGCCGCAGACTTCACAGAGTACAATGGTACAATGAGGGGGTAGGGGTGGGGGATGGCACTCCTGTTTAGATAGGTGGGTATCTGATCCTAGATTTCTGCCTGCTATACCTTGCCAAATATTCCTGCTCTATTCTGTCTAGTCATGTATTTTTCTGTTTTATAACTTCCTCGTTCTGTTTCTTGTTATGAAAAATTGCATTTGCATCATTCACCGTGGTTGTCCTCGTCAAAGTTCGTATAAAAGAAAACTTCCTTTTCGGGGAGGTTGCTGTTTTTGCTCTGGCCTCCATCATATTCTGACCATCTTCTATTTTGCTCTTTGTTCCTTTCAACTTTTTAATCACTCGTCCGAAGGCCGTTTGTTCAGGGTAATGAATACTCTGCCCTCATGGTTCTTGAATGGAAAACTGAAGTGAGTGGAGTGAATTTTAATTTAATGGCTGTGCTCTCGTTGGCTCTGTTTAGTTTCACTGGCAGCTTGATATGAGGTGAAAGCAGGTTTGGCATTACGCACAGTGTAAACATAAATATGTGATGCCTGTCAAAGCAGCAGATATCCTCGACTCTCAGAAAGAGCGACAAAACTAATAATGGTTTGTTTCTCTGCAGTGTGATGACATGACACCCAGTGCTAGTTTAGCCAGTATTTGGTCACCAGCCTCTATATCGAGCCTCTATTTGATAATCAAATACTTTATTTAATATTAAATACAGTAGAGCCACTAGTTTTAACATCATTTTGACATCCACAGACTAGTAACACTGCACACACGCCTCTTCTATTATGGTCCAGTATTTGGACGTGACAATGTTTCAGCCCCATATAAGTGAACTTTACCTCCTCCTAACAATAATAATAATGGGTGTCCTAATCAACAGAGCCACATTAGTGGCAAAATGAAAGTGAAAGTTAGAAACGTATTAGAATAGCATGAAGAAACATTAATAATAGCACATGTTGAGATGTGTAACAGTGGCAGTCGCTGAGATAGAGGGCTCTGTTTTAGAGAATCAGAGAGAACGCAGAGTGAAGTGTGCTGATGTTGTAACTTTCTGGATTTTCGTGATGGCGAGCCCAGTGCATTTGGGAATGAGGTTTGAAAGGAATCTATTATCATTATCAGCGGGTGTGTTAAGGGCTGGATTGAGTCATAACCAGTCACATCACCTCCCGTTTTGAAAGCAGTGCCACGATGCGTTCAACGGTCCAGAAGAGAAAACTTTATTCTGCTTTGGAAAGCACGTAATGCTGCCAAGCTCAGCAGATGTCTCTTTTTAAGTTGAATTTCTGGATATATTGAAAGAGCAGACCATGTTTTTTTTTGTTTTTTCTTTCTGTAACGATGCACAGATTTATCTTAAACAAAGGCATCCACATAATGAGATCATAGGCTACGTACTGTTGTACCTATGATTTAGTACAGTTAATTAAAAAACAAAAACTTCCTTCGTATTGTAGTGATTTGCAGATAGTTTTTTCTTGGACTTGCAGTGATTATTAAGGTTGAATTAGATTAGACATGGCTGCATTTACATGAAGCAATATGTGCAATATATCTATACTGCCAAAACTGGGAATGAAAATGTGCGTATCCTTCTTTAGACTTCTGCTACAGAAGCATAAATCATGGAAATGGCGTTGTGAAACATTAGATCGATTAATGAAGTTGTGGTCATCGTCACAGAGAGAAAGACTGACTAAAGCTGCTTGTTAGATAGTCGAAAGCTCCAGAAAACCCCCTACCCCCACACCGAAACAGACAATCCGACACTCACTCAGTGATTGGCCAGCTGTATGGAGGTGAGACAGAAAGCTGGGTTTGAACTTGTCTCTCGTGCTCTCTTTCTACCTTCCAGGAAAGACTTGTACTGGTCAGATTAGGTATCAGACGCATTGTGTGCTGGTATATTACCACCAATTAAGTGACGTTAAGAACTTTTGGCCTGTATTGATTCGTAAACAGGATTAATCCAGAGATCTGTTATCAGTTCTGTTGTTACACCTACAGAAATAGTGCCGAACACAGAGTTCACCCCCACCTCTTAAAACATTTTGTGCTTTACAGCAACCAAAAGTAGAAAAGTTAGAGCTTTAAACAGTGCACTATAGTGCAATGGTACCTTGCGCATGGGTGTGGTCACAGACCTCACCTGAATCCGGCCAGCAGGTTAAACAAACGTTTACCCTTCAACCATTAGAGGTCAGTGCAGCAACTCGTTTCATTTAGTTTAGTCAGTAATTCACTCCTTTGATAGAGGAAGAAAAAACTACTTTGATCAGTAGTTTGAACTCTTCTGAAGCCACAGTTTATTTTTTTTCAAGGCTTTTGTTCAACACTAATAAATTTAATGTTCCTTTACAAGTGATTGATTGATTACTTTATTGCACATACATTAAAGGATCTTTGAAAGATTTATTTACTTTTTTTTTCTACTTGCCACATGCTCCTGCTCTGCTGTTTTTCTTGAGAGGAGACATTTGGCTGGCTTTCCACTGCGTACGTGCGGCTCAGTGCGAACACGAGCCTCCAATCCTCTGCTTCCTGTTGTCACAGCAGTCGCTGTGCCCACCAACTTAATCCCCTCAGCTGCGGATGAGCGGGCCGACGAGTAAGTGGACAGCACCTGAGTCTGCAGTTATCAGTTTTCCCAAATGTACCGGCGCTCCCTCACAGCACATATCTCGCATTCACTTCCTCCCCCTCTCGCCACCGCTCCCCTCCACGTGAAGATTAAAACTCTTCTAGATTTATGTATCTTACCCTCTGACACATTTCTTTTGTGCTGTAGAGGTGCACTGAACTTTTTCAAACTTGGCTACACGTTGCAGTGTCCTCTCCAGAGCATCTCCTCTTCTGCCCCAGAGTTTATGCGAGTTTCAACCACACCAGTCATTGTCAAGTAATACTCATTATTGCTCCGTTCCTCGTTGTACCTTTTCCAATTGTCAGAGCCAGCTGTAGTACCAACGCCCCTCTAAGGTTGCCTGCTTCCTTCCTTCCTTCCTCTGGGAACAATAGTCATGAATCCCAACATGACACTGCTCTTAGATGAAAGTTCACAACTTTCCCATCCAGTTCTTGTGGTTGCAACCTCTCAGGCCTCGCAGTGGCACCACCACGGTTGCCTGCACTTCTCTGAACTGAGCGGCGTGAGAAAAGAGGAAACTATGAATAACTTAATCCAAGAAAGGTCGATGGACTGAGTGGAGGTCGGCTGGCTGGTTGTGGCAGAGGTTGTGGACCTGTGTCGCACAAAATGAGCTTGATATATAGTAAACTCAAGGAGTTAGCAGGAGTCCCACCGTGATTTATAGTTCAGATTTCACCCATTATCAGCAACACTACACGCCTGTATTGTACAGGATCAGGCCGTATCATGCTTTAATTATATTTCTCACAGCAGCTGTGTTTACATTCTTTCACTTTGTGATATAGAGTGACGATGGGCTGCAGGCACACTCAGAATGAGACCGCTGAGCAGTCGCTGTGATAATGTTCATTCATTCATACACAGCGGCGAGCGCGGTGATGTGGGTCACTGAAAAGGAGACTACTGAGTTTCCACCAGGATCAAAAAGTTTAAGGAGAAAACACAGGCAGCCCAGGATGACCCCCCACAGTCTCCGTCGACGCCATAGCCCTGACTTGTAGTAACATTTTTGAGGAGGTGCATGTCAGCCACGATGTAGCCCATGGCTAAATTTGTGTGCACTGCCTTTCCAAACCCACAGCACCATGCGGCTCATTTGTTTTCGGCTTTGTTACATACAGCTGATTATAAGCTGTGTTTCCCTGGAGGTGTGTAGAGATTAGCTGTTTGTGTGTGTGCGTGTTTGTGTGTGTTGTTTGGAGAGAGGACACAAAGCTTTTGCTGTAAGCTGTTGCACTTTTAATATTGCGTTGTCAGAGAGAGTAGAAAAAGCAGGTCATTCATGGCCGTAATTAGGGGATTTTAGGAAGCAAAAACCATTTTATTGTATTTTGTGTCTTTGTTCTTCAGCCAGCTGCTAATTTGCATCTTTAAAAAGTAGTTTTGTCGTGGTAGGTCATACTGTGTCATGCTGACATTGTTATGTAACGCCTGCTTTTACATTTACTCTCAGCAGTGGCTTGTGTTTGACACTATTGTGTGAAGAGGGTCCTGGCTTTGAATGTAGTGGTCGACAGGAACCTTTTGTGAGGAGTTTGCATATTCTCCCTGTTTATGACTGTCCTCTGCTGAAGAAACAACATCCTTATCCAAGTATGTTTTTTTCTCATTATTTCCCTAAACATCGCTGCCCCAGTAGGCTATGAAATACTATAATATGGATATTATGTTATATATATGGATATCAAATATACTGTGCATCTTCATGGCCAGGTTTCTTTGTTTTACAGAGATGTAGAATGTCATGGTGATGATTTCACTCACTGTCACATTTAAGCCTTTAATGTATTGTTTATGAAGTGCTGCATATGCTCCAAAAGTGACTCTGACAGCAGACACTCATGTGATTCTGTTTTTACTACTTTTGGCATCTGCGTGCGCAGCTGGGTTTACATATGTACATTGTACACTGACATCAGTTTTGGCCATGTGAATGTTATGCATCAAACCTCGTGGGAAGATAAAGAAATTTACATCATTGGACCCTCGCCGCTATATGGACATGGAAAATGTAATTGTGCTTGACTCATTCTGCACCTGGAGTTGTACATCTTATTCATCAAACCTGAGAATATACTGGACTCAATTTGAGCAGCAGACGTTTTCCCTCCGGTTGAGTCAAACTCAGCACAGTAAATGTTTTTTAATCTCATTACTGAATGGTTCATGTCAAGTTTTTCCCATGAACGGGTTCCCATTTCGTTTATCATGTGCATGTGCACAAGGACACGCATGCATTCATGTGCACATGGGTGATGCGATATACATTCCACTAAAAGTGTTCATTTTTGCCACTGACTGGCTCAGATTGTTTAATAAATGTGGAAAGGATTCCCACGCAGACAGACCTTTTTGTTAAAGAGTAAGATCCTTGGAAGTTTAACCAGAAACATGGATTAAGGTATCACTCTCTCCAAAGCCACCAGACTCCATTTACAGAAACAGTCATTTTATCTTTGTAAAATAGACTTCATTCCAACTTACCAACATCTTCTTGGTTTGTCTTTATGCTGTTCCAGCAACCACCACCAGCTCTGGTTTGGTTAACATAAAGTCTTAATTCACCAAACTGGGAGAGGAGCAAGAGATAGGGTGAACATCAGAGAAGCAGCAGAAATAGCTCGTAGAGGTGGAACTAGATAATTATTTTTAAAGATGTTGGACTTTCTGCTTAAAAAATGGTCATAACTGGACAATGTAAAACTGTCTTTTTTTTTCAGCTTTGGTTGTCACAGTTGAATGCATTTTTTGACAATTCGATTATATATTCGAAGTGTTTGACAGCTGTAAAGGAAACACACAATGCATGTGGAGAGTAACAATTGTAAAGACAACCTTTATTTGCTTACAAGGACACCTTTTAATTGTGAGCATTTCTGTTTCAGCATCACAAGTTGTCATTATATCATTTGTTTTCTGAGCTTGTGCCACACTGAACTGCGTTTACTGCACTCCTGCTCTGCACATGAGACTGGAGGCCACAATACATCATGAGCTGCTGTCTTATAGTGAAGCCTGGTGATAAATACACAGATCGTGAGCGCAAATTCGACCTGTGCCTTTATGTTAGTTGGAATATTTTTTTCAAAGCCATACTCTGTGGACAATAGTATTGACTCGGATCCTTGAGGATCGTTAGAAAATATCATCGCCATGAATAGTGCGTTTGTTTCAATCAGCATTCACATACAACACAAGTTTGGCATCATAAACACATTATTCTATATGTCTTGCCATCTTTTCATTGCATCGTCTCGCAGTTGCTATTTAGCACTTAGCCAAGAGTAATGTGTTTGCCCGGTGGCAACGTTCCTGTAAAACTGTAACATTTTAGGACTTTGTCCAAATAAATCAGCACTGGTGGCAATACTTGCTGGCATTGGAGCCACAAGTTAATTTGGGCAACATCTTCCCAGCAGTGGTAACAGTGATAATAAATGGAGTGTATTAAAAGGTGATGAAAAGCTCCACTTGGCCAGGGAGTGATGAGGTGTCAGTTAAGGGCAACAATGTGGGTCCTTGGTTCTCACAGGTTTCAACGGAAATCTCAGAGGGACGATTGATTGATTAAACCTGCACAGTGACTACGTATGTCTATTCTTCAGGGTGTTGTTTCATGCAGTTGCCCAGTGCTCAAATGTTATTGCTGATTTGCAGTACCACATGTGGTCACTATGTGAACATTAAAGTAGTCGATTGCAGTCTTGCAGAATTTTAAAGTGTTGCTGCAGGTCGGAAAGCTGCCATAAGGCCAATATCCTCATCTCTTAAAACAGCAAATAACAGTAAATACTTATTCACCTAACTCTACCTCACTGCGTCAGTGCTATGGTAATTACAGGTTGTGTTTTGATTTTGCATACTGTTTTGATGTAAAGTACCTCTTAGAACTTCCTAACCCAGTTAAATAAGGTCAATCCCATAGCAGTCAGTTGTGATAGCACATGACACATTATATGCTGGAACAAGAAAGATCACGCTCTGTAATGAGTGAGTGATCTGTTTTGAATGTACCATCTTAGAATTACACAAAAATCTGTTCACATATAAAATGTACTGCAAGTATGCAAATATGGCGTTTGAAGTGTTTGAACCTGCTGCTGAGGTGTTCGAACATGTGAGCCATTCTGCTGTTTCAGAACGTCTGAACCTCTAATGAATAGGTGGTTGTGAGTTGTAGTGGTTTTGTTCAGGTGATTTATATCTCAAAAAAAGGAGCTAATGTAGAATATTTCATGTTAATATAAACAAAGTCATGACATGGTTTAGGTAGAGTCATTCTAATGCTGTTCAGCACTCGTGGATGCATTCAGTACGAACATCACCTGTTAGCTGCTCGCCCATTAAAAATGACAGAGCGGCTTTAACCAGCTGTGGCATCATGACGGTGGTTTTTAGTTCATGAGGATATTCATCTCGGTCGCCTTACGCACAGAAAGGTGACTGATGGACAAGTCAGATTTAGCGACTGGAGGGAATCCAACCCAAGTGAGAGATGAATTAGAGCAGGGAATCACAGCCACTGGACAAGGACATTTTCCAAATTAAAGCGGCACATTTGGCTCAGATCATTCACATTTTAATGCCCATGTTGTAGCTTTTAAGCATGTAAATTGTGAGGATTTATTTGAGAGAAGAAACAACAGCGGCGAAATGTGCAGGACAAGGAGATGAAAGAAAAGGGGACAAAAACACTTTTACGACCACAAGTCGACCACAAGTGAACAGACAATGGGAAAGCAATTAGAAATACACGAAGAAGCAAACCCATGCAAAAACAAGATGTAATAAAAAGAATAAAAATATAAAATGCAATAAAGAAAGTCATCTTATGTGATGTCTAATCAGAGTTTGGTTGTGCGAAGTGTGAACCACCTAATAAAGAAAGGTCTCTTAATTTCAGTTTCACCTTTCTTTCAGTTCCCCCATTAGGTGTGACAGGAAACTGGCAGGACCACTCTCTGGGCGTTACATCTGTTTCCCAGGCAGCAGCTCAACAAAACATGGCCTTGCACACCACCATCGCCATTCTCACCACTCTGAATTACAGGAGTGAGTGAGTGAGAGAGAAAGAGGCAGAGAGATTGTCAGCTATCTCAGTGAGGCATGCTTTGCTCAAGGCTACGTCTCTCTTTTTCTGCCCTCTCGTCTCTCTCCTCCTCCCATTACTCAGCAGCGAGAAGCAAAAAAAGGTGTGACTGAGTGCTCATCACGCCGAAACTCTTTCCTCCTCTGCAGGAGAACAGCAGTTGTCCAGGCATGAAAGTGCAGCGGGTTAAGGAGACACAAGAGTACACATGAAAGAGCAGTTTGTAACAAAGAAGGTGGAGGTTAACACTGTCATCCATGTGAACAATTCATCAGCAGAGTCGTATGAAGAAAGTACATGTAAAGAAGTATGGTTTTGTTCCAGGAACTTGAAGCGATTGTCTTCATTACTGTAAAAATACATCACTTTGCAGTAGTTGGCACTTACTCTCATTATGGTGAATAATCTGCAGTTACAGAATGTTGCTCTTTTAATTACAAGGTGTTAGACTATTGGACGTTTAACAGTACAAAAATAAACAGACCTCAGGTACAAAACTTCATAGAATTACAGAATGACTTCAGTTTAACAGCAGAATTGTTAAATTATTGCTGCCCAGGTCTGCCAGCGTTTTGCTTGCTGTTGAAATTATCAGAGTATTTCTGCAGTCTTTATGCAACCAGACTGACAACCAGTAGCTGATGAAGTTATGTAACAGTAGACGCAGGCTTTAGTCTGATAATCCTGTAAAGCCAACTCGGTCTATGCGCTGTTCTTCATATGATGTGATCTTCTCATATGGTGTGTGTGTGTGAGTTCAGGTTATTAAAATGACACACGATTTGTTCAAATGAATTTGAATGTGCGTCCCCCAACCCCAGCACACCGGGTGCTCTCGGTAGCATCAGGGGCTATGCTAGCAAACTATCTCAAACGGACTATTACACTTTTAGACTATAAATTTTGTTCGAGGATTCAAACAAATGTTCAGATTTTTAATAAAAACTCAAAGCCCTAGAGGACTCCTTCAATTACGCTGTTGTTTGATGCCAGTAAAAGGTTTAAGGTGGCATGTGGAGTTTTTGACAACCGGTAATGCATAAGAGCAATGTTTTTTGACTGGGTATCTGTTCTGTTTATCACATCAGGACAGAGGCAGCAAACGTACATTGTTGCCATGGGTATCGCTCTGTCCAACTGATTGAATGTCGGATGAGGCAACACGAGGCTGCAAGCTAGAAAACATGGATGTCAATGATGCAAGCTTCAAAACAGAAAAAAAAAAATCATTTTACAAATGTTGTGTGAGAAGAATTGTATTCAACATGAATGCATTGTGGTGAGAAACAATGAATGGAAACATGGTAAACAAGTAAATATTTGAATCCTAATTTAATATCTGGCCATTTTAATGGATCGATAGCCAATCAGAATCCGATCCTTTCTTTACTTAACTTAACCCACATCTGCCCTCCGGTGTTGCAGTGCTGCTCTCCATAAAGCTAGGCTTGTCACTGAGAGCATTTCACTGCAATCAGAGTGCGTCAGTGTGAACAAATTATTTCATGAGTCATGTCAAAATACATGGATTCACAATCAGCTTCTATGGTAACAAAGCAGTTCTCTCCTGTTAGCAAAGTTCAGTGTAGAAAACATTCACTTAGCTTTTTTTGTTTGTTTGGGCTGACCTTCACTTTCTTAAAATGACAAATGTTGCTGTTGATACATCATCTGTGGCTAATTGATGATGATGATGATGATGATGATGATGCTGTGAGTAACTTGATGGCAGACCGCTGTACAACCGTCGGCCCAATGAGTGTTCCTGCAGTTCCAGCGGCTCCAGAGTTAAACATCTTCTCTCTAGCGGATTGCATCTCCCAATCAAACTTTCATTCATATCATATCAATAATTCAAGCAAATCAACTTTCTAGTTTTGAACCAGGACCTCCAGGATTGGATGAAGGGTCAGGAAAACCTGATCCCTACTTTGAATGAGATGATGTTAAAAACTCTCTGACATTCAATAAAGGTCACTGGCAGATGGGTGGGGTTGTTTACAGGTTGCCCCCTATGATATTTCTTTTTTTTTTTTAACTACTTAATTTTCATTTTTTTATATGCAACATATAGAAACATACACAAACATGCCGATATACCAACAGTATACAGACATAACAAACAAGAGGGTAAAAATACTTAAAAAAAAAAAAAAAAGAAGGGTCAGTGTGTGAACTCAATACAAATGATTACATTAATTGTTTGGTGCAAGACATATGATCTAAATATGGCTGCCAAATTTTCAAAAAGGTGTTGTATTGTTTTCTGACACAATATGTGATTTTTTCCAGGGGAATGCAACTATTCATCTCCAAAGACCACCTGTCTATGAAGAGAGGGGAATCAGATTTCCATGATAATGCAGTGCACTTCTTGGCCACGCATCGAGCAATTTCCACAAACTTAAGTTGTGCATTGTTTAGAGAACTGCGAATACTCGTCAAGTTCCCCAACAAACACAGTCCAGGGTCTACTGGAACATTAACTCCTATGATCCTGGTCAAAGTGGAGCAAATATCAAAAGGCCTCACTTTCACACAGAGCCAGGTACAGTGCAGAAAGGAACCAACTTCAGCACCACACCTGAAGCACGTGTGTGGCAGGCTGGGTTTAAATTAGTGTAATTTTTCTGGGGTAAGGTATAATTGATGCAAAATATTATAGTCAATCAATCTATACCGGGCATTGATAATAGTTGACAAGCTGCCTTGGCATAAATCCGTCCAAAACTGTTCATCAATTGTAACATTAAGATCTGACTCCCATCTTCTTCTAGACTTATGCAGACCTGGTCTTAGGCCCTCATCCAACAACAGGCGATACATTTTAGAAATAAATTTGTGTGTGTTCCCCTCATAAAGAAATCTCTCAACATCATTCATGACAGGTAGAGTCATTTCAGGACCCAAATTAGCTCTCAGAAAGGATCTTAGTTGGAGATAACAGAAAAAGGTTTGATTGGACAAGTTATATTTCCTCTTTAAATGTTCACCCTATGATATTTCTTATGTAAATTAATCACATTGAAGTTTAGAATTTGCTGTGCATTCATTCATGTTTTTGAAGACTAAAACCTGGAAGTTCACTACAATATAAAATAAGAAATTTAGCTCATCGTAATTGTTCCATATGGACACAAAACCAGTCCTTCTTTAACACAGGATTAGTGTTTAGAGTCTTTGATGCATTTCTGAATTTCTAATGCATTTTTTTACAAGGAAAATCTCTCATGTTGGTTATGTTTTCCTCAGTATGATTATGGTTTGAATGCTGCACACAACAATCTTTTTTAGATTAACCAAAGTTGTCATGTAAATCTTGTATATTGAATCTTGTATAACATTTAGATACGAGTCACTGTTCTCAGCAACAAATTCAGTCTTTCTTCAAGCTCAGAGACTGAAATGAAACTTTTTGACTGCCTCAACTTCACTTCTGATTTATTTTGCGTTTGTATCACTAAGCAACAGAAAATAACAAGAAGGAAAAACGGTAATAAGTTACTGAGACACTTGACTTTTTTGTGACGTAGATTTTGAATAGCTGTTCCCACCAGGTGTGTCCTTCAAGTGGCTGGCTAGTGGAAAACACACACGCAAACACAAAGGCTTAATACAGAAGTCATTTTGTCCACCCCCACCTTGTCTGTCATCCTAGCCTTTCAAACTGGGGGCGTATTCTTCATTGCGCACACACTCACAGTCACACACATGCACTCATGGCATGGAAACACTGCTCAGCCTAAAGGCTTTGCGGTTGCCTAGCTGCCCACCTACTCACCTGTACCCACCCATCCTCACCTGTTTAGATGCTTAAGACCAAAATAGACCTGAAAGTAATTGCATTGTCATTGGGTACTGTACATGCAATCTCAAGTGGCTGTTGATACTTGTAGGAAAGTCACCATGGGCGGTTCAGTGAGGGTTTGACTGTGTTTGGAAGTGTCAATCTGTCATGTTGCCCACTCACTTAGGACACACTTGCAAAAGATGGCTTGTGTGGTTAAGTCCCTCGCCTCTGGAACAACATTGAGCGGAGGATCCTGCTCAAGCTTGATCTTGTCTTCAACCTTTTGTCTCTCACAAAGACTTTACATTACTGGAAAAATAGCCAAATAAACTAAAGCTGAAACAGAGACAGCCAGGATAAGAGAAAGTTTAGACTGAAACAAATACATGAACATGTTCATCTGAAGGCAGTAGATGTTCTGGCCACTCTCAAAGTTGAGGTAAAAACCCTGCCATCACAGCGAGGGACAAGGGCCACTTTTGGACTATCTCTCCTCAAAAGCATTCATGTTTTTGCACTTTTTTCTGTAACAAAAGATGTTGTCTGCAGCCTCGCTCGTGGCTCTGTGAGACTGTACGATGCTGCTTTGAGCTAAAAGCTAATGACAGCGAGAAGGCCAACATGCTGATCTTTAGCAGGTATTATGCTTAATATGTTCCCATCTTAGTTCAGAGTGTAAACATGCTAACATTAGCTAACAAGCACGAAACATGAAGTACAGCAGACAAACCAAAGTATGTTTGACAGCAGTGGCTTTGACACACAGCTCATGGAGGATGTCGAGACATTTCAAAAGACTTGTCCACTGATCGCTGTAGCCGGTGTTAGCTCAAACCTGAAGACGCAAACCTGATGCACACATTTCTAGAGTCAGTGTGATGTAGCCTTTCTGAGGATCATATCATCTCTGAGTCAATCGAAAAACTCCGTAAATCTGCTTTGAAATTATAGGAAAAAAATACACCAGAGCTTCATCACCCCATGTTTTCTTCAGTATCAAAGTAATGCAGTGATCTGTGGCTACATAGCAAACAGGAACAGCTAATACCTAATTCAGCGTCCTATTAATCCTCCTAATTTGCCAAAATGTAAACAAACATAGGTTGAAAAAAACAAGGCTCGCAGTAAAGCTATAGCCTACAGTTGGCTGAGTGTCTCCATGGCAACAGCAGGGTCATAGGATCAACAGTTGCAGTAGTATCCAATAGTTGTCAAGACATTTTGCTAAAATCCAAAAATGTCATCCTCATGGTGGCGCTAGAGAAAAAGTCAGGGATCATCAGAGTCGGTAGATTTCATTAGCAGAGGACCGATGATGTCTGTACAAGTTTTGGAAAGTGATGAAAGTCACCTTTTCAAACCCAACGCTGGAAAGGTGTGAGGATGGGATGTGTCAGACGATCCGTCAGTCACTTCCTTTGAGGTATACTCGATCTTAGTGTGGACAGATGAAAGCTTGACCATCAACATGTCATCATCTGGGACAGTGAGCTGAGTGATGAGGGCGCCTTGTGTTTGGAGTTTATTGGGCAATAATCAACGTGGAAATGTGTCTGTATCTTAACATGCCTGTGTTCAGTTAGTCCTCCTTTTATATTGTTTATATCGTAGCATATTAACCCCCATCTTTTTTTCTCGCCCACTCCTTTTATCCCCTTTCCTCAGCTCTTGGAGTATGTTGGGAAAGGAAAGAGCATCATGGACGTGGGTTTGGCCCAGGCCCGCCAACCACTCACCACCCGCTGCCACTACTATGAACTGGAGATCATTGATGCTGGGGAGAAGTGCTATATTGCTCTGGGCCTGGCTAGAAGGGTGAGCTTTATAAGAAAAGAAACACTTTTGACAACTTTACGCACACCTACACTCAACAGAGAGGGGTTTTTTTTGCATTTGGCCCTTTCCCCCATTTTTCCACACTGTTATATATTAGGCAGTATAGCTCAATCAACTCAAGGGATGTGTGTGGACTGCAGGAATAAGCCTCCCATTGGCTTGCTTTCTTACGATCTCCCCCCTCTGGTCCCCATAGTTCAACAAGTCTTGGGAATGTTGTTAGCTTGTCCTAACTGAAGAACAGCAGTACTCGATGTATGGAGAAAAGACGATGAGCGGTTGAGCCCATAAAGCCACTTTTAGAGGAAAAAACTAAAAAAAAACAGACAATAGCAGTAAACATAGTGGTACTGTCATGAGCTTTATTTTGTTTCCCATTATCCAGCAGCGTAGCCGTTCTCTTTGGATCTAATGCCCTACTTTGGGTAGATGAAACACCCCCAGAGGAAAGTACAATTAGAGAAATTTTAACACCTCTCATTTGAGCCCTTATTTCTTTTTCCAAAGAATGCACATGCGGTTCCCATTTCTGCATTAACACTGCAGCTCTGCAAGTGACTATTACCATGTTGAACTGCTTTGAAGAATAAAACAGACGTACCTGTAGATGTTTGGGCGCTGAATGAGGCAGATGCACGATAAGAGATGCAGAGAGTGGAACGAACAAGGGTTAATTTATCAAGATCATTTCAATGCACAGACACAAGGATATAAAGTATAAGCGGTAATAGTTTAGGATCTTGCAGCAGTTACGCTTGGGCTGTTTTGAATCCTCCTTACTAAGCCTATAAAGAACAGGATTAAAGTTGTATAGATGTCTGCTCTCTGATAGATGGACTCTGTCACTAATCCCATTTGCATTGCGTTTTTACATGACATTATTCTTCTGACTCAGGAACTATTTCTTCGACAGTATAGGTTCATGATTTGTGAGTGTTTTACGCCCTGTAAGTTTAGCCTCGAAAGTGTTATGAGCCTGAAATATTACTGACTGCCAAAGCCGTGGACTCTGGAGAGCTGCCAGCTCTGTCTCTCCCAGGGTCAAAGCTCTGCTCCTTTTAATAACAAAAATAAAAGATGAAACCTGCACATCTTTCAAGGTCTCAGAGGCAGTTTATATAAAACAGGAGCAGAGATGTGCAGAGGTCACTGAGCGATGCGAAGACAGAGACCTGTAGATGCATACAGACCGGGTAGAGACATACTTGCACTGTATGTGTGTGTCCTGCTTAGTCATGTAATTTTGGAATATTAGTAACTGTTAAAATCTTAAAATCTCTTTTGTTGGCGGTCCTTTTAGTGCTTTGTTGTTGCTGAAGGAATAAGACACAACAATGAATCAATAATGCTGGCATGTAGTATTCCCATATGTTGCTTGTCGAACCACCTCACAGGCAAAGGCAGTATTACCCATATTTCACCCTTAAAGTCAAACTTTTTTTACTAAAATAAACTATAATGCTGTGGCTACTTTGCATATTTTTCCATTTATTTCGAAAGAGGATAAAACAGTTCTTGGACATATTCTTGGATACCGTTTCTAAGCTTCAGGCCTCTGGGTGGGCGTTTCCTATGGCAGCGGCTGACAGGCATCTGAGAGCCAGTGTTGCTGGAAGACTCGCTATCAATTTCTGTGGTGCACCGCTGACAGGAGCACCTCATGTTGGACATCATATGAACATTGCTACACAATGTTTCTTCCCCCTTTTTCAACAGACTCGCATAGCGTTGGTTATGTACAAATATGACTGTTGAAACTCACAGTAACAAATGTCCTGAGGCACAGAGTATCATGAGCAGTGGTTAACGGCGTCGACCCCAACCAAGAACAAACTTTTTTTTTTTTGCCACCAGCATCGATATTGCACCAATCAAATTACAGTACCGACATGGTCAGTCAGAGAGCAGTGTCCCCTTTCAGAAAAGATAAGATAAATTAAACAAAACTACAGATATCTAATTTTCAACTGAGATTTTTTTCCAAATCTGCATCTTATTATATTTCCTCAATCATTTTCTGTGAATTTAGAGACAAAACCAGTAGAAAATCATGTGAGCGCATGCACACACATGCTCTCAGTTAAACACATACAGACGGCGCTCTCATGGGTGAGGAAGACGTTGAGTGGTGATAACTCCAGTCCCATTACCTCCTCAGAGTTCTCCTCTTCTTTCTTTTTGCTCCACTACTTTTCTCTCTGCATCTGGGTTTCATTATAAAGACATTAAGCTTAAGTCCAGGAGAGGTGATAAAGTAGCAGATTGAAGGGCTTGGGTAATGACTGTTTACTCAACAGCAGTCACAAGTTTGCATGCTGGTCTTTTTCACATAGCATCCCGTGGTAAGAGAGAAGGCCCGAATATAAACACAAATCCACCCATTAATGCCCCGCAGACTGTCACATTCTGCCTGTCTGTCTCTTTGTCTGCGTCTCTCTGTTTGTTGTGGTTGCTGACTTCAGGCTCAACATTGTGCTCAATTTACTTCACTTTACAAACGTTCTTCTCCCCCTCTGCCAACTTGCTCTGTCTTCCCATCGTCACATCTGCAGTAGCCTGGCACCAAGCAACCGATTTTACTTTATGACATGGCTCTTGCAATGACACTGTTCCTGACTGAAATATTCACAACAGAAATTGGATGGATTGATGTGAAATTTGCAACAGACAATCATGGTCCCTGGATGACAAAGCTTACTTTGGTGACCCACTGATTTCTCATTTGGTGCCACCAGCAGTACAGAGATTTCAGTTATACAGTGATGCATCTCAACATCATGGATTGCCACCAAATTTGGTACAGACATTCATGTCCCCTATAGGATGGATTGAAATAATTTTGCTGACCCCCTGAGTTTTCCTCTAGTGCCATCATCTGGTCAACTTTTCCATGTGTCCAGTACTTTGGTTTGTGACCAAATACCTGCAAAACTAATGACAATCCCCTCAGCCTCAGTTGTAATCTGTGTTGAGTGATCATTAGCAAGTATTAGCATGCTAATGTGCAAGCACTAAGATGGTCTACAAGGTAAGCATTATACCTTATACTGTACAGTACCACGGTGCCCAAGTCCAGCCTCACAGAGCCGCCAACAGGATTGCAGACTCCTCCCAATGCAAAGACGCCAAATAAAGGGAAAGTCGAGGTTCAACGTGTTAAAATCAAATTAGCTGGTATAAAAAAGGTGGAAGTAAATTTTTGAATCCCCTAAGCCACTGTTGCCAGTTTCCTGTCCAACAGGGAAGTCTGAGGAATTTGTGTGATGTGATAAGTTTGAATGCTTTGTATGTAAGGTAAATGTGTTGTTTTGTGTGTTTTGTAATCTAAGATCTGTTTTGACCCTACTGCAATTCCTAGACCTGTCATGACCTCTCGCTTCCTCTCTCATTCCTCTGAAGATAAGGGTCTCCATGAATGTACAGCATGCATATGCTTGGTAGCGTGGTTGTTTTTCATCCGGTACACACACTGGTTGCTAGGCTGTGGGACAAAGAGAGATCTAGGCTTAGTTATGGGGTGGGAGAGTGTAGCCGGTAGATTGGAGTGTGGGGGGTTGAGGAGGTGGGGTAGCAAGGTAGAAGTTGGGAGGTAGAAAAATCAAGGGAAGCTATTCAGAATATGAAAAACACAGGAAAAAAGCAGGAAAACCCTCATGTCCTGAAAAACAAACAAACCCCTAAAAACCTACAAAAAAGAAAAAGAGCTTAACGCTGTGAGATGAATGAGGAGTGAAGAAGCAGGCAGGGGGGAACGGTTGAATATGGGACGATGAATGGATTAGTGTCATCGCTATGATGGAGGACTGAAGGGACAGATATGTGACTCAGTGTCTCAGTGAACATGATGGTTTCAGTTCACTCGTGGCCCTCCGTCTCAGATGGATGCATTGACTCACTCTCTGTAAATGTCCATAAACGCAGCCGAACACACAAACAACAGAGTGCAACAAAACAGCTCAAACTGCTCAGGAGACTGGAACGGCAGTGTTTCCTCTGTCCTGGTATGCCCTGAGACACGAATCCTGGGAACAGCTCGCTTCCTCTTCCTCCTGTGATGCAGCAGTCCTACTAACCTTTTTTCACTGCTGCTCTTGTTGTGCCTCTGATCTGAAGCTGAGGAACACACAGCACCACCCGCACAACAACAATGAATGAGGTGGTTTTTGGTAGGGCTGCACGATATGGCAAAAAAAAAATAATTAGATTGGGATTATTTTGACAGATTGCGATAATGTTCTCGATTAGTGGGGATTATTATGTTTGCATCACAGTTTTTATTTCCTCACTGAAAATCTATTAAAATCATGATTATGTGACATTTCTGGTAGTCTGAACCAAACAAACATGTTTTCTTACAACTGGAGAAGAAGCTTTGTAGCCCAGCAGCACTATATTACTTCATTCTAGTTCAGTTTTGTCACACATTTCACCTTTATTAGAAATTGGATTTGGATATGGCCATTGCGATTAAGTGTTCAGCCCGACTCCTTGCTTCGACTTAAGTTTAGAACTGCCACAGATTAGTCAATTATTCAATTAGTTGACTGACAGACAAAATTAAGCAACTATTTTGAAGTCAATCAGTCAAATAATTGTGTTTTCAGGCACTTTTATTATTTCTAGCTTTTATTAGTCATACATGACATGACATTAAACTGACTTCTTTGGGTTTTTGGACTGTTGGACGTCATCAAAGCAAGACCTTAGATGACGTCAGCTTGCGCTGTGGGAATTCGTTATATGCATATTGACTTTTTACTGACATTTTACATTTAAAATTATTAAGCGATTAATCAAGAAAATAATCTGCAGATTAATTGATAATGAAAATAATTGTTATTTCGAGCCCTGTTTAAGACAATAACAGTCTGAGGAACTAACCACGGTATTGGGAGCTAAATCTGGGACTAATAGTTCCTTTAGCATGTTAGATGTTGTCTAACAGACTTAGAAAAGACCATGTGGTTTGAGATAAAATGTTTGCACATGAGACAACACCACCGTAGTCATCATGATCTTCATAATTTATTGTTATGTGTCTGTGATGATTGAGTGAATGTTGGAGAAGAGATGTGCAGAAGTGGAAAGGGAGTCTTGCTGGCGTGGCTCTGGGAACGGCCAAGGTCGGTCCGTCAAACCATGTAATGGAGACACTGTTTCCGAACAAACACTAACATTAGTGTTTCTCTTCTGCGTTTTCTTGTTACTTAGGAATGGGGTGGAAGAGTGTAGGGAGTTGGCCGACATACTGTATGTACCAATATATCTGCTGTAAGCTAATACCGGCCCATATGTCGGCCTGACAGATTTATCAGTCTAGCTCTAATGTTGACGTTTGCATTGAGCTGTGTTTAAGTGCAGTCTCGCAGAGCTCACAGAGCTTATCTCCTGAAGGAGAGCTGTATTGCAAGCTCATCTTGTGGTTTAAGTGTCCTGCCCACAACTTTACTGTTTTGGTTTACTGCAACTGATCTCATTGTGTTGCTTTCAGCCTCAGCAGGCAGCTGTTTTCAGTGAAAAAGCTCTATACTATGTCTCTATACTATCTGCTTGCCACCCAACGACTGACAAGACACAAATGGAGACTAACTGGTCAACATAGTGGACCATTTAGCAGTTAAAGAGGCAGATGCTTCCTTTTAAAGTTGGTAGAGACTAATAACAGAGCAAAAACAGAGCAAAGGAAATATAGTTCAACAAATCAACATAAAAGGTGTCATGTTGTATTCACAACTTATTTCCACTACCCCCAGTTGGCCAAGTTTGAATGTCAATAACTTTCAGTGACGTTCCCCTCACAAGGCCAGTTATCAGTCTCAAGGCTCATGTCTGACCAGTCCTGCAAACACATCCCCGATATTTCCCAGGCGGCTGGACAGTTCCAAGTTCCTAAGATGTAGTTATCTAAATGATTCAAAGTGCAGATAAAAGCTGAGTGACCTGCAGTTCCCTGAAAGGTATATAAAAAGAATTTTGGCATAGGCCAACCACTCAATAACAGAATAACCTGAGTATTTTCAGTTTTGTTTGTATCAAGAAAGCACTTGCATCCATAAAAAGTGATGAACGTGCCTAAACACATACGCACAGATAGGCTGTTGTTCGCCTCGCTCCAGTCAGACCATCAGCTAATGTCAGATGGTTGTTGTTGTCGTGTGAGGAGCTGAGGTTTTAGCCTGATGACACGAGGTTATACAAACAGACCTGCATTAGTTTGCTGCCCAACCCCTATAGGTGAGGTTGTGTGGGCACGTACAAACAGAAACGCACTACTTTCCCTCCCTACAAACACACACACACACACCCATACACTCACATCCGTTGTAATTCATGGCTTAAGTTATATTTTTAGACAGCTCTGTGATATGCCAGTGTGATAACTGCTGTGGATGATGGGTATCTGCTTCCACATGGCTCCCTGCTCGGCCCGCACCTTTCCGCTCTTACTCTTTCAGACTTGTTTACTCTGCCACCGTGTGGAAATGCAGGCTGCTCTGATGACACCGGTGTAGCAGCTGTGGATCTGATATTGCAGGCCTTTGCTTTGCCACGCTGTGGACGCAATGCCAGTGTTTGTTGTTCTTAGAAGCAGCTTGCATTTCTCTGATGGCTTCTGCAGGCCAACAGGGGTAGTGACCATGTTTTGACAGTACAGTACATGAGATTGAGCAAGCTGGTTAACATGGTTATCTCTCTTTTAAATGCATTCCATCATACTGCATGTTGATATAGAAGGAGCGAATGTATGACTGAGTGGCACCACCACTGATTGAAAAACAAAACCACAGTATTAACTTATATTATAATTTTGAAACCACAATAGATTGGAATATTTCATTTATCTAAAGGAAAGCTCTTCTAAATCCCATAAAACAGTACGATCAGCTTTACAGAATTAATGGCTAAAAACGGCTTCCAACTGGTTGGACTTCATCGATTGATTGTGTCGGTTGAGGAAGATGGGGAAATGATGATGGGGAGGTATACTTTAAATGTTTCTCGTTAGGTTCAGGATATTCAGGGCTTGGTTAGGTTAGGTAGTTGAAGAGCACTCAAAGAACTACACAGAGCAATTGATGTGCAGGAAACCATGCATCCAGAGACTCTGCTTATTGTTGTGAAAATAAGTGGTGTCACTGGATCTCATTCCTCCATGGCTACAAAGCCCTCCAACATCTTCCATTTGGCAGATCAGGTCTGTCCTTCCTACAGGCAGAGGCTGAAGGAGGAAGGCCCAGCCTATAGGACCATAAACCACTGGTCAGACCAATCAGACGCCATTCTACAGCATTGTTTTGAACACGTGGACCGGGAGACATTCAACACCAGAAAAAAGAGACACCAACTTCATCAACAAATGCACCTGGCCCTCACAAAAACAATGAAAACCATGCCTAGCCAAAAGCCAAGTGTTAACAGGGATATGTGTGCATGGAAACCTGCACAGGCATTTCTGTTTTCTTGTTTTGTGCCTTCACATCCGACTGGAAGAACACAAATGAACATGCTTCAGCAATTAAACAGGCAAAGATGGAATAGAGAAACAGATCGAATCCAAGCTCGTCTCCAACAACCTGCAGCACCCTCCCAGACAACATCATCGCCAATGTCCTGCACACCATCCTCTCCCACCTGGAATGAAGGATGCTGTTTATTTAGACAGCTCAGTGTTCAAAACTATAGTGCCTCCAGGCTTGTCAGTAAGCTCAAGGACCTGGGCCTGAACATAGCACAACATGACTGGATCCTAGACTTTATGACGGACCACCTCCAGGTAGTGAGAGTGGACAGCCGCACTGGTCCTCCACTGATTCTCAGCATGGTAGCACCACAGGGCTGTATCCTCAGCCCCCTCCTTTATTCCCTTTGCATGCAAAACTGTCTCTTAACAAAGGCTACAAACACCAAAATGAAGTTTGTGCAAGACACAGCAGTTGTGGGGTTGATCTCCCACAGCAATGAGATGGCCAACAGAGAGGAGGTGGCCGCCCTCGAACAGCGGTACCACGACAACCACCTCTCCACATGGGGGACGTGACATGGGCAAGCCACACTACAAACAAAAGGCTCAACGGTGCCTGTATAGCCTGTACAGACATAAAGAAATATGGCCTGAGACCCAAAGTCCTCAGGGAACTATAGAGAGCCTGCTGACCGGCTGCTTCATCACTGGGACGGCAGCTGTACCAACATGGAGTGCAATCAATCAATCAGTCTTATTTTAAACTGCAGAATCATTATGCAGCGTGGTACCAATCGACTTATTTATAAATAAAATAAAAGTTCAAATAAAATAACCATTCTGGCCTCTGGGTGGCAGCATCCAGGGGGGATTTTGGCACCGAACAAACAGACCTGACACTGGAGCAACTTTTGTCTTTGGCCTTGAGAACTGAACGTCCAGCTCCGTTTTGTTTTGGACCAACAAAAACCTGAACAAGAACTGTCCGCTGACGCCGTCTGGGCGCGCCGCTCGTGGGGAGCTCTCGGTTGGCGGTAGCCACTGATGCTGACCGGAGGTCACCATATGCTGCCAGCATGCCTTCTCTTCTCATTGCACACTTTTTGTTAGAGAATGAGCTTGCCCTCCAGACGCCAAGAACAGACCTGCCAGCCATTACACACACACACACACACACACACACACACACACACACACACACACACACACACACACACTTGCACTCTATCTGTGCAATATTCGATTGATTGTATGTGCACCTTTTATTGCTTTTTATACCTTTTTATTGCTGTTCACCATTTATTGCCATTTATATTCTGTTTTTATATTTATTGCGTTTTATACGTTTTATTGCTTCATACCTTTCATTGCATACTCTTTAATTGTTATTATACTCAGTTTTTATATTTATAGAAATCTTGTATATATTTATTTATTTGCATACTGTTTTGAGTAATGGGGCCTACCAGCCAAAGAATTTCACAAGAACACACTTCAGATGAGTCTGCAGATTAAAACTTTATAATTACACTGTCATATCGTTTTTTTTTCCAGGTACTTGGTTACCTGAAACGATGGGTCCTAGATTTCAGAATTTGACAAAAGCAGATTTCTAGCCATTCATTTATTGAGCTGAAATGACAACTGTCACTAGCAGCATCCATATTGCCAATGATCCATGTAGAAAACAGAGAGGTACATGCTACCGGCAGAAAGTTATAATAGTCAGTGCAAAAATGTCCAGATACACTCAGGTTGTAGCTTATTTCGGCACAGCAATCAAGACCGCTGAGGCTAGTTACTCGCTACGAGCCAAGCTAAATTAATCTAAAATACAAATAAGTGCACTGCCATCTACAGTAAGACAAGTAAAGCTAGCTGCTAGCATATTACCGTATTTTCCGCACTATAAGGCGCACCTAAAAGCCTTTAATTTTCTCACAAACCGACAGTGTGCCTTATAATCCGATGCACCTTTTATATGGATCAATATTGGTTAATTATGGCTATCGTAGTCAGGGGGCGTGGCCGAAGTAACAGCAGTATTCCACTCTCTGCTTGCCGTCATCCTTTTACTGGTGCTGCAGTCAGCTGTCAACCTGAATAATAAAATGACTATTTCACTGAACAATTAAAAAATATGGATATGTGCTAAATAATAGGCAATTAAAATATTAATCAAACGTGGTTAATGTGATTTCTGCTGCTGAACCTCAGCGCACAGCGTCTGCACATCAGCGCAGTGCACAGTCACCTGCATCTTTACGCAGGATAAACTGTCATCTGTGAGCGCGAGCGATTTGTTTCAACCGAACAAACTAAAATCAAATACATTTTAATTAAATGCTCATTAATTATTTTCAGGAGCCGCATCAGTGGGATGAAAGAGCCGCGGGTTGCCGTCCCCTGATCTGTTGGATGCATAACGCAACCCCAGACACCACAGGACGGTAGTTTCTTTCTATGCACCTTATAATGCAGTGCGCCTTATGTATGAAAAAAAGTTTTAAAATAGGCCGTTCATTGAAGGTGCGCCTTATAGTGCGGAAAATACGGTACAAGCTGTGTCTTCGAACAACGGTCTGATAGCTCCCAGTGAATATCAAACACTATTTTCGTTTGAAATATCCCTACACCAGAGTCAGTAGGCTTCATACTCGAGGGACCATGAATATCTGGATTCAGTTTTATTGAAGTCCATCCAATAGTTGTTGAAGTATTTCAGTCTGGACCCAAGTGGTCAAACAACTGGCATCGTCATCCCACTCTGCTAAATCAGAGATGCTGTGCTATTGAGATTCTGCAATGCTGTAGTATTGTAAAGCCTCACTCTCAGTGTGCAGAGAAGAGAGTGCTGCCTCAGTTTACTCACTAATCCGCCATATTTATTTGTTGAATGCAGAGCACACTCAGTAGATGTTCTGAATTGGAGATGATGGACACAGCAATTACCAAGAAGACGGCTGTGAAAACAGGCGTTTAACAGTTGATCCATTTATCAGACACAAGTCTGCGGTTTACATTTAAGCACTATAAATCCACCCGTAGTTTGCTGAGCCGTTCCTAATGCTGCCTTATCTCAGAGTGTTCCTCAAAATCTCTGATCAGATCAGCGTCTGTGGATCATCAGTCAGGGAGCAGACACCCACCCATGCGCTCTTCTCTGTGGAGATGCAGCCCACATGCCAGTCAGCCAGTGGAATCCTCCAGCTTGTGGTTGAGACGAGGGGGAAGAGGAGCAGACTTGGCGGATCAAGGGTTTTCAGGCTTGGAGCAGTAGCTGCATTCCTCCATGTCTCTCTGTCTTCCTCTGCTGATGTCTCACTCTGTCCTCCTCCCTCCCTCCCTCCCTCTCTCTCTCGCTTTCCACCCATCTATCTCCATTTCCTGTTCCTCAAGCCCCAATGGGGTTGTCAGGCAGGATCGTTGATGCTTCCCTGATGTCCTGTCCTCAAATGCTGCACTCTGTCTGCCTGTCTTGACCAGGCTGTTTGTCTGTACTGTCCCCATTATTTGCCACTCTGAAATAGTTTAGCATAAATGCCGAGTGTGTGGTCCCGCATCTCGACCGAATCGCCTGGTGTGCGCTTATGATTGAAAAAAATCTGCCGTTGCGTCTGTGGTCTACCGTCTTTTTTGAAATCAAAGATGTGAAAATGATCTAGTGTGCACCAGGTGTGATGTATTACCTCCTGAGTCTCTGCGTCAGTCATCAGTGGCTGTTCTTTTGTTTGGATAAAACGGTGACTGGCCAAAGGCTGTTTTTTTCTTTTTGGATGTCGTCCTGGTTATATTTTGATTACTTTGACCTGAGACATGATGAAAATGAAAGTCTGTTATTACTTGCTGAAAAGAAACGCGAATGAGAGAGAGAGAGAGAGAGAGAGGGGGGGGGGGGGACAGGAAAGCATTTAGAAGATGTAGCCTACTGAGAGATGAAAGAAGAGCATAATGTCATTGCCCTTCTCCTCCTCCTCCTCCTTCCTCTCTTGTTCAGTAGTGTGTTTCTACAGTAATGGAGGTGCAGCCTAGAAGACAGATAAAAATCTCTGGTAATTACCTCTGAGTCATACTCTGATCTTATCCGAAAGTTGGCCCTCTAGTTATTTCTGTTGGCATGGTGAAACCTGGAGAAAGGCATACATACTGTACACGCAGAGAGATGGGGAGAGAGAGAGAAACATCCTCAGCTCTGAGAGAAGTAGCTGACACTGACAGATATCCACAGACGGGGGGGGAATGGAAAGGAATCCTCATTCTCTTTAACATGCTAACATTGGTAAAGGCATATAGCAACAACATGATTTAAAACTGCGCTGGTCATAATACAGGGCTCTGGGAAACAATGTAAACCTGCTCCTGGCTTTCTGCTCTGTAATTTAGAGTTGATTGGCATAGTCAGACCTGTCAAGCTTTGGATTTCTGCTCGTGTTGAAGCGCTGTGCACGGGGCTGCAAGAGCAACACTCAGCAAAGAAGAGTTTTTCAAAACCAAAAGCAAGAGCAAACGTATGAGGAATGGAGCAAACGGTGTCTGTCAAACATAAGCGGCAAATGATAGCATGCCCGGCTGACAAGCTTACTGTTACCGCCTCCAAAGCCGAGGAGCGTATCATCAGCTAACTACTTTAATTTGTGGTACAGGTGATGTTAGAAAAGCCCCGGCAAGTGTTTGGTGCCCAGGATGCAACACTATCAGAGTTTAGGCTAGCATTAGCAGCTCTGTCTGGGACTCCCAGCCAAACTTAACTGGTTTAACAGTTACCCGATATACCACTGCTTTTCTGAAACTCATCAGTTAATTTCTTTATTAGGGCTAACGAGCTCTACCCTGTAATACGAGAACAGTGCTGCTCTGTCCTCCACACTGATCATCATCTGCTGAGGTGCTGACTTTTTACCTGTGACACACGGCTTTGTCCTCAGTGTTTTATGCAAACGTCAAGGCCATATGGTAAGAGACGAAGGATTTTGTTTGTTTTTTTTAAGTAATTTTGAAACTCTGCAGAAAATACTTTGATGTGGCACTTGTTAGCCAGCTAGCTACAGCTGCTAAATCTGCAAGCAACAGCCGACAGAGTCAACGGCCATAAGCTAGAAATGAGAAACTTGCTTTTGTTTGCTTCTGTGTGTTTCAAAGATTACTATGAATTTTGGGTGGTAAGTCTGCCACTGTTGTCACAGTGAGCCGCATATGTGGCTGTGAGAATGGAAAGGTTGACAAGCATAGCAAGAGTAAGTAAGGTGACGTGGCTTACTGGAAGTCTGTCTCTGGTGGTCAGGATGAGTGAAGGAGGACAGTGTACAGGTTAGGACTGTGCGTCAGCCGCTGACCTGCATCTGTTCAATCTGTTCATGCTCATTTATCGATTCTTCGGTCTGTCTGTCACACTCTGTCTCAGACATGCTTAACAATGACAGCTGTCTGGTAGAGATGCTGCAACCCGTAAATAAAAACAGAAAGCAGTCATCTGCAAACAAACTGTGTTACCCAACATCGGTTTCATGACGTGTTCCTGAGCCCGTGTGGTACTTTCAATTATCCAATCACGTGTTCACAAAGTGGTGAACCTCGGGCCGTCCTCGCTGTGAACCACTGAGCCTTTCCAGGATGCCCCTGTCATACCCAATCATGATGCTATCACCTGTTACCAGTCAGCCTGTTCACCTGTGGAATGATCCAAACAGGTGTTTTTGGAGCGTTCAGCATCTTTCCCAGTCTTTAGTTGCTCCTGTCCCAACGTGTTTGAAATGTGTTGCTGCATCAGATTCAGAGTTAAAGAGGTAAAATATTAGATATGTTTTCAGTTGAGTCTATGTCAAAAATGATTAGCAAACGATCACATTGTGTTTTATTTCTGTTTTGCACAACTTTTTGTGTTGTACGTCACCTGGTGTAGTCTTTATTTGAACAAAATTTGCAGACTCTTGGCTCACACATCCTCAGCCTGCGTATATATATGTATGTATTTATATGTATGTGTGTATATATATATTCATGACTGTGAAAGCTTGTATTTGTGACCTGTAGAACTGTGTCTGTGCAGGACTACCCGAGGAACAGACACCCAGGTTGGAGCCGAGGGTCAGTGGCGTATCACGCAGGTAAGATTTCTCTTTTTTTTTTCCCCTTTCTGTTCTTCTCTCAGCCTCTACTTGTGTATTTCTCAGGAAGAAGATGGTGCGTTATATCCTTTGTGCATGTGGAATTTCCCCTTTAGTCTTGTTCGACTCTCCTGTATCTGCTGCCTTTTAGATGCAAACATCACAGAGCAAAGCTCCAGCTGGATGTTAAGGTGACTAGCACAAACAGAGATCAAGGACGATAGCGGGTAGATAAAAGGGACAAAAAGAAGATAAAACAGACCGTGACAGCATCAGAAAGAGGAGAAGGATCAGATCTCCGGCTCTCTGTCTTTCTCTTTTGGTCATCTAAATATCTCTCTAAGCAGTGACCCAAAGAAAAACAAGACACAGAAAGCTGAGTTTAGTTATCTTATGCTTACACACACACACACACACACACACACACACACACACTCAGCCTTGGCTGTTTGTGACGACAGGCCTGTGAACATTATCTGTACAGGCATCTGCACCAAACCCCCACAGCTGCCATTCCAGGCCTCAGCACCCGTCACTATCAGTGCTAAGAGATTAGCTATCAAACGCTGCTGCCGTGATATGAGAATAACGGCAGCTGGGTAGGTGGTTGTTGTTACACCGTACGAGCTACAGTCAGTAGCTGGCTCTTTATCTGCCGATCCACTGTCACAGTCAACATCTTGTTAGTCCTTATCAGACTGAAGCAGTTAGGAGCTAGCTGGCTTTTATCGGCATTATTTTGGTCTGAAGCATCCCGTTGTTAATCTTTGAATGATTCACATGCCACAAATGTCACTGTCATATGTTTTTCCAGCGGGAAGGTTCTTATACGTACTTCCAGCTGACCTCCAGTCAGCTATCAAAACACATTTTCTCGTTCACTCCGCACATTCCATTAATGTTTGGAGTTGATGTTTATAAGATACATTAATACTAATAACAGTTGCTGCTGTGCGTCCTGCCGGGTCCGTGGATGATGCCTCATTGCTGAGTGACAGACGAGGCCAGTCATTCACGGGGGCTCACCGTGCCAGTCCCAGAGGTCTAGTGCTGCGGTCTGCCTGGTTTGGCTGCTGCGCGTTGGACGCCACAGAAATGTGCACGCCCCAGCACAGCTCCCATTAATCTTATTTGTTAGAGACTAAAATGATGTATGTGGTTTTCCACGCTGTGCGTATGAGGTTTGCCTTCCCATGCTTGGGTTAAGGTGCAGGCTCGGATTCAGCTACTTAAAATCAACAGCCGGGGCCTCTTCTTCATGTCTCCTCTCGCTCCTCCATGCATCCAAGATTTTCACTGAACAGCTCAGGAACCTCAAGAATTGCATGCGGACGCTCTTTGGCGGAGTGACAAAAACTTAATGTATACACAGTATTATATACCCCCGGTCACATAACCACAGCAGAAATTGCTTAAAGAAGGAATGACTAGCTTTGTTACCCTGGTTTTCCTGCTTGGTGCGAGCCAAGAATGCTGTGAAGAGGTGTTTCTATGACACGTGGTACCTCTGTTTATTAACTTTTATGGTTCGTTTTTGTATTTGACCTCAGTATCTAACGGGGCGAATGTCTGCCAGGATATTCTTGGCAGGCCTTGGCTTTGTATGGACTGCTGAAACCCATTGTTATTTTTTTTAACTCATGTGCCTCATGCTGTTCCTGAATGCACAGTGTTCTTAATGTTTTTATCATTAGCTGTCAGTGGCTGTAGATAGTTCAGAGTTATATTTCGCAGCCGGGAGGCAAATACATAAATGACATAATGGGTCAGTGCAGCATTCCTTCTTTTCTCGGTTATGCTTACGTTGTTATTCTATTTCTGATTTCTGATTTATGGTGCATTGTATCGGGCACGCGACCAGTGTTGACCTGGGTCACATGTGATGTGTATTATTGACTTTAAACGTTGTGATTTTACTCCAGATATATTCCAGTTATACACACGAAGCCTGCCAACCATATCGCTGCTCCTTTGTATAGCTTGTATAGTTTGAGAGTTCTTTGGCCTGCGCTGGTGTTACCACGAGTGTTTGTGTTGGGAGCTGGCCCGCCGTGGACCTCCATCCCGTGTGTTGGCTCGGCTTGGCTCCGCGAGTTAATGGGCCGTGGGGCACTGCGAGGCACTGCGAGCCCCTGTGGGCCCCTGTGGGCCCTATCAGGAGCAACCAGCCATCCAACCAGTGAGTGCTCCTCAGCAAGCATCATTAACCCTGTCACCCCCTCCAAACCCCCCCCCCCCCATCAGTGACTCACGCGTGCTGTGACTCAACACCCGCAGCTGAAGGTTGTGCCCTACCACCACCGCCACCATCCATCCATCACCACCAAACCGACCTGAGATAATAGGGCTCAGTCTAACTCCTGTGCTCTGTGTCAGTGACAGGGTCTAATCTGATTCCAGCTCAGGTTCTGCAAAAACAAATATCCAATACCGACATGTGAAGGGGGATTATGTCATCATCTTACCTGATGGGACAAAAATGGACTTTGGTGACATAGTCTCTATAACACTAACCTGCACAAAGAGAGTCTGAGAAATGCACCAACCCCCCATCTGAACTGAGCGTGTAGCCTGTGTCCGTCCTGTGGAAGTCACCACACAGCAAAGAGAATTACAGCTGCAACCGTTTATTTCCATTATTTATTCATGTGTAGATTATATTCTCAGTTATTCAATAAATTAGTTGTTTTGTCCATATTATAAAAAAGATAGTGAAAAATGCATCATAATTTCCCAAAGCACAAGCTGGGTTATTCATATTGTTTTGTCCAAAAACCAAAGAGTTTCCTTTACTCTTGACACCGAAGCCTTTTTTTTGGCAATTTTGCTTGAAAAATAACAAAAATGATCAAATAGTTCATTAATTTTCTGTCCATAGAGTTTAGACTCTATATGGGACATATCCATCATTCTGCCTGCAGGATGTCTGTACATGTGGTGTAACTGCAGCGACTTTATACAAGCACGTTTCGTGGTCAGCCGACAACATAAGAGCTACATTTTAAACAAACTATAAACTATATGATTATATTCATTGTCTTTCATCTGCCAGTTATTTTCTCAATTACTTTTTTTCTCCTGTAAAATCTCAGTAATACTGAAACAATAGTCAGAAGTGTCCGTCACAATTTCCCAAAGCCCAGAGTGATGATATCAAATTACTCCAACTGTCCAGAACCCAGAAATACTCAATTTATTATCACCCCGAGAAAAAGAAAAATCCTCAGATTGGAACAAGAGAATGTTTTGAAAAAGTTAATTAAGTCGAGTTCAAACAGAAGACAGAAACCTAAGCAGGACCGTAGAACTGCAGAGTCCAGACCCAGAAAAACTGCTACTGCTGCTGCACTGCTTCTAACCAGAGACTCATCAGCTTAATAAACTGGAGTGTTACTGTGAAGTATATTGTATATTTTATATCAACAACATGTTTGTGATGAACTCACAGGGCAGCTGCCAGTGGAATTTATAGTAAATTCTTAGGAACAGTGTGTGTGTGTGTGTGTGTGTGTGTGTGTGTGAGAGAGAGACAGAGTAGGTGAAATCATGGAATAATATAAACATTTTGTTTTAATTTTTCATGTTTTAGGAGTGTGTGAAGTCATTGTTCCCTGAGCAGGGAAGCCCAGTTTTTTCCAGACGAACTCTCATGTTGCAGACGGCCTGTGTTCTTGTTCCCAGCTGGTCTCAGTCAGATTCTCTTCTCCACAGAGCCTGCCCTCTCCTCCTGTGGGCCCGGCTCCAAGCGCTAAACCCGGCTCCGGTTTCACCTTCTTACTGCTGCTGGGATCACCTTTGGATCCAGCACCCGGGGGCAGTCCCAGTAGCTAACGCTGTTGACTTTACCTGCAGCTGCCTCAGTTTGCCATCTTAACGTTTGCATTAACGCCGTCACCCGTATTCTGCTCCTCCGAGCCAAACCTTGGTCAACACCTCCGTGCTAATTTTAAACTCTCTAGTCTCCAACACAAATTTTAACATTTTCCGCTGCAGCCTCGCTCCAAATTGAGCCTGCTTCCTGCACCTCGATCTCCAGCCTTTCAAGCTCCAAAGCAAATTTGAGAAAAAGCAACAGAACATATTTTTGTGTGCTAAAAGACTAAAATAGACAAAATTCAATTTGCTGTAACAGAGATTATTTGAAGGTTTACTGTGCAGAACATGCTCTAATTTAGTGCTGTGACTAATGATTATTAATTATTAACATCATCAAATAACTGATTAAACCTTAAAAGTTCAGTTTACTTGTCATGAGGGAACTCATATTATTTTTCTTTTTTTTTTTTACTGTACTTTTTTAAAATCTGTCCCTTGTGAGTACCCCAACTTTATGGAAGTGCAATGCTATACTGCTAATAATAATAATAATCACTGCAATCAATCGTTGCACTTATTCTTAATAAGTTATGTAATCAAAGTAATCATTTAATTTAAAAGCTTTAATCTCGTTATGTAATTCAGATGCTCGAGAAAGAAACAGCCGTAAACAACAAAATGGAAAATCTGATTCCCGTTCGACAATCACAGTTTGTGTGTTTACAGACACGTCTCTTCAGTAAAAGGCAGAGCTGCAGCAGTGCATCTTCACAATAATTAGAGGCTTTTCATGAATATAATCTAAATAAAAGCTGCAAACAAAGTGTGTGAGAAGTTTGAAGATTGCTCCAGCCGCTGTCGCGCCCTCGACGCTCCGCCGGGCTTTTCCTGTCTTTCCTGCCCCTGCGAGCTAGCTCCATCCTCAGGCCCAAACCTGGACTTCCACGCCCCAGCTCACCTCCAGCGCCAGCCCTCTCCAAAGCCCTGCTCTGCTATTTTTAGTCGCGCTGCGCCTGTGCCGGCGTGGCTCCACTGTTTGCCTGGTGTGTGGTGTTGTGACAAGGGCCCGCATGGGAGCCGTAATGATACAGTGTCTCCGTCTCCCTCCTGGTGCTCAGATAGAGATTGTTTAAACAGTATCCTGAGCAGGGGACGGGTCCCATGACAACTCCATAAATATTTACCAGCAGAAGCCACGCCGCTTCGCTTGAGGAGCGCTCGTCCTCAGGCTACCTCTGCAGTGTTTTTCTTTTGCCCTTTTTTTTCATTGTTGTCTCTCGCAACTGTAGTTTGTGTTGTTTTGATGATTTCCTTTGGATCTTGATGCCTTTTTTTTTTTTTTTTTGAGCGAGAGAGGTGTTTTTACTCGTGCTGCTTTCGCCTTTACACATCATCATCTGACTGGAATATCAGGATGTCCTGAATGTTAGGACTACGCTGTATGTACACGTGCTGCACACACATTAAAAGACGCAGCGCCGTCTGTGTCTTTAAGTCGAGTCGACCAGCCTGAAATATTGCAGCAGTCAATAATCTTCTGATTTATTTTTGTTTCTGATTGCGGGCTGTCAGAGATGTTACACTCTTAGAAACTGAAAGTGGGACTGTTGTGAGCAAACACTGCTAGCTGTAGCAGCGAGGAGGCTAATCGTCTCACACCTCAACCCATGTCACGTTCATTTATTTTATCCCTCTTCACACCGTGCGTTAAAAAGCTTTTAGAGTGATCAGGTTGCAGTCAGACAGTGTTTGACTGCATGGAAGCTGTAGTCAGCTGTAAATACACCCACAACGCACTGAGGACAGGGCTAACAGGTTGTCGATTAATTTCTTGATCAGTTGATTAGTTCGGTGGTGAAAAATGTCAGTCAGTGTTTCCCAAAGCCCAAGATGACGTCCTCAGATGTCCACAAACCGAAGACATTCAGTTTCCCGCCAAAGAGGAGGAAAGAAACCAGAAAATATTTACATTTAAGAAGCTGGAATCAGAGAATTTAGACTTCTTCTTCTTCTTCTGAAATTCTTAAATTACTCAAACCAACTAACCGATCATCAGAATAGCTGCGGTTTAATTTAATAACCGCTAGTCGATTAATCGTTGCAGCTCTACATCCGATTGGCCGGACCACCTCTGGAGGTGGAAGTAACACTAATACCTGGATAACACCGGCCGCAGTAAATCGGATCTCAACGTGGACACTGGAGACACGTATTGATATCAGGTGTAAATGTAATCGAGTAAATTATATCTAGATACGATAGGTTGAGATTGTTAAACACAGCTGGGAAGCGATGAGTAATTATTTTCTTTCCTGGTCATCACGCTTAATCATAAATTCTAGTGAAACGGGTTTTCAGTTGCATTCAGTGTGGTATTAAAGAGATCTTATTAGTCGTGAACTGGAGTTGGTGAACTCCACCTCACAGGTTAACAGACATACTTAACTGGATATCTGCACAATTAAAACTTTCCTTCTCGCTCCTCGACTCCGACAGACGATGGCAAGATCTTTCACGGCAGCGGCGTCGGAGACGCTTTTGGTCCTCGCTGCTTCAAAGGTGACATCATGGGCTGCGGCATCATGTTCCCACGAGACTACATCCTGGATGGAGAAGGTGAGGGCTCAGGGTTCAGGTGCTACAGTTACACTGTCACTCATTAAAGTGGTTGGTGTGTCCGTGGGAGGTTTCGCTCTTAAACCTGCTTATGATGGTTTAGCATCAGGCGGTTGTGGCAACATTCGGTCTTAACGGAGTCCATTGTGTTGCTTGTGGGAAAGAAACTGGATGCAAACCAAGATCCCCCGCATGGAACACTTAAAGGGGAAGTTCTTACCTTCCCACCCTCCCTCTTTCCATGAGTGACAAATACAGGCTTTCCTGCTCTCAGGTGGTTTCTTCATCCATTTCAAAGACCGAACCTGTGATAACAGTTTGGACAAACGTTGTTATTCAAGCTTACAGACCTTCTAAAGGCTCATTACGAAACATGTCCGGTTGTGGTGTTAATGAAGCGTTTGCTGTCTTTCTTCTCTGCACTGTGTTCCCTCCTCTGGTGGTTTATCAGCGAGGAAGCTCAGGAACAACTCTGCTCTGCACATGAACGCCTCACGTCAAACACACTGAGTTCTGTTTTGTCCTCAGGTGACGTGGACGACTGGGAGCAGCTGGAGGTCCGTCCGAGTCACGCCGGTGTCCAGAACGTTCTGTACCTCAACGATGAAGAGGAGGAAGAGGAGGATGGAGAGGAAGTGGAGCAGGGACAGGAGGGCAGGAAGGTCACGGTGAGGAACATTCATGAAAACTGCATTGCTGCACATGTTAACTACCCATGTTTTAGATTCAGTCGCATTTCAGGGTTTCACATTAATTCATTTGTTGGCCACTGGGGGGCAGTTTAACAAGATCTGAACACAACAGTGATAAAACATCACCTTTTAAGTTCCTCCAAAATATGACACTATGACTTTATAAATATTCATACTGACTGAAGAAGGACCAGCTCAGTGCAACTGTAGTAAAAAGAAAACAAATGCTATTTTTAATTATCAGTTTCTGCTGAAATGTGACTTTTATTATTAAAACCCGCAGCCAGAGCAATCTGTACGATAACATTGTGCTAGCTTGCACAGCTAATAGTGGTGAGCTAGCAGCAAAGATGCTAACAGAATAGCTTACCTGCAGGTAGTAGTGTTCCTTTGACAGGCCCCCCACCTCTGTTTGGTGCTGGATGAGTTGTGCACTATTAGTTAATCAGAACTATTTCCCTGCTGCTGAAAACTGATGTAATGAGAGCAATGAACCAAACACACAAACTGTGCACAGTGTACAAAGTCTGTGTGTGCTCCACCTGCAGAGGGCCAGGAGAGCAGACGAGGAAAAGTACAATAAAAAAAAGCTTTTGCATATTCGTCTGACTTTTTAACAAAGACGACAGCCCGGCTCTGAGTTAGACCGGCAGGGAAAAACTGGAGCTGACAGACAACCAGCTGAAACTGCAGAGTTGGTGAGATTCGTTTCGTCACTGCAAACGGCTCCTTTCACATTACACATAGTCATTTGATCCATTTCTGATGTGCAAGCATTGAACAGTGCAGCTGTAAACAGTAGAAAACAGCTGGAAACACACCAGCTGTTGAGTTCAGTCAGTTCTGTCCTGCACTACATCCCAAATCATCAAATGAGATGAGACGGCAGTACTACATACAAAATAAACAAAATCAGGGCTGACCAGCGCTGGAAGAAGAAGCAGAAATGCACCGAAGTGTGCAGGCCTGGATGGATTTGTCAGATGTCACAACGGTCACACATCTGTCCGTGTACAGTAGAAGTTTCTGGCTTTGATATGATGAAGCGTTTTGTTTTGCGTTGCGGCCTTCTTGCTCTGGATCTGGAAGTGAGTAATGTTTTAAATGGACGGTGTAACGTCACAGAACCACATCGACTTGTTGTTCAGCATCCGATTGGGAGCAGCCGCGTGGCTTTTAATCTACATGAACATACGAACGCATTCAGTAGATTCAGACGGAGACACGCTGTTGTTTCGTATTTGTCTTTACTTGTTAAAGGATGTGACTGTTGTTGTTCTGTAGTTTTTACGGCTCATTGGTTCATACTGAAGATGTAACTCTGTAGAATCAGGTCACAAACATACATTACTCAAACAGAGCGTTTGTTCGGGACTATTTTCAGGTGCGGATCAATACGCACTCAGTATTTATACATAGTGAGTATTTGGGGCTGCAGGACTACAGTGTGTGTGTGTGTGTGTGTTCATGGTAACGAAGCAGAATGTCCCAGTGCAACAGTGTGGTTCACTGATGTGAATGGAGCTCTATGGCTCAGAGGAGCAGGTTTATCAGGCTTTGCATAAACAGTGAACACTTAATAGGATCAATTTTATTGTTAGTTTTGCATAATTGGGTTTGTTGACAGTAAAAAAACTGATTTTCCAGCCTTTTCCTTTAATGAGTCCTAAAAACACATGAATAGACGTCCAGTTCATGCGTGTGGAGATGCACAGACTGTAAACAAAGGGCGGCTTATAGAAACAGTTACTTTCATTATAATTCATCTCCAGTTGTTTTTCTTATTAATTGCCGGCTTTGTAAAGACCGAGTGAGGTCGTTAAAATGGCAGCCAATCAAAAGCTGCCTGAGCACAAGGTGATGTCTTCTAACGACCAACCGTCCAAAATTCAAAGATTGCTGCCATGTTGCATTAAAAAAATGATTGAACAATCAATAGATTGAATTGTTTGCAATAAATGTTCCTTCGGTCGACCACTCGATTAACTGACAAGTTATTGCAGCTTTATTTCACAGTGCAGCATTTCAGGCATTCGTAGACCCCCCCTCACGCCTGCAGCCTGTTTCCTGTCGGTCTGCTTTACATGAACTTTTTATGATGGAGCTTCGCGGCAGGATGACGCCGTTAGTTTCATCTTACTTACAGTAACAGAGCAGAAAGCTCAGCGAGTTGCCTCACAGCGTTCTGGTGCAACTCTGCCCCTGCGGGACGCATCACTGTGACCTTTAGTTTTCAGTCCACACGTGCGCCCGTCTCGCCGCGCCCCCGCTGTAACGTCCATCCAGCGAGTCGCTTCACACTCTAAACATCCAACCGCTGCGTGTTCCAGCCGCTGTTTGTTTGTTATTGCTTTAATCACCGCGGTTTTCACTTCGCCTTGACTCGTAGCCGCCGGGCTCGCTTGCCCACGCGGTTGTGCAAGTAGAGGCCGGGGGGGGGGGTCACCGAGCGGGTGTGAGCGCATGCAGCGCCGAAACCCAAGTGGGTGAGAATAGAATCGGCCGAGTTGTAATCCAGAGATTTGTCAACATTTGCTCAGCGGGACGCGTTACCCTGAATGCGCCGCTCCCTCCATCGCAGAGGTCTCTGCGGGCACAGCTGCACGTGTGCGCGGGTGTCGGACCGCTGCCGTTCACACCGATGAAGCCCGTTGCCGTTTCACTCGCCCTTCATCTGTAATTGAATAGCGGTTAAGCCTGTCTTTTTTTCGAGTGGGTGGTACAGTAAATGTTTGATATGTGACTCAGACACACTCCACAGCGCTCGGCTTGTTGTTTCAGTGTGTCGGTGTTTGCTCTCAGACTTGGAAAGAAGCCCTCGGTATTAGCATTGAAAAGCTTGTTGATGTTCTTTTGAGAACAGCTGGATAATGTTTGATCACTCGCTGATTTAGTAGAGACATGTACTGTAAACACTGACCTTTTTTTCCCCCCCGAGAAGACAGACATTACTCTGTCACCTGTTTGTTTAACGATATTTCCTAACTGCACGTAATTCCTGTTTACAGTCGGCACACTGAGTGCTCTCAAATGAAGTTTGTACTCGTATCAGTCATTGTGAAAAGACTTTTCTTTCAGGACTGATTGTTCCAGTGCTCCATCGGTGCATTTACTTTGAAAGGCGTGTTTGTGTGTGTGTTAGCTCACTGTCGCCCCCTGTGGTCCTGCAGGTGTTCTTCACGAGGAACGGGAAGCTGATGGGGCGGAGGGAAATGGCGGTCCCCCCCGGCGGCCTCTACCCCACCGTGGGGATGCTGAGCAGCGGAGAGAAGGTCAAGGTGGATCTGCATCCCCTCAGCGGATGAGCTGAGAGCCGGACTGGACTTGTGACGCCCTGCAAACAGCTGGCTGCGCTGTAGAGCTCACCCACAGTAGCCTAGCATGCTGCTAACACTCGCCAGGACACACTCAGTTCAGCCGCACACACGCACGCACGTCTCCGTCGTCTTCCTCGAAAAACTGCCTCGGCTTTAATTTATAAGAGTTGTAAATTTCACAGTCATCACAGGAACCCGACCGGGTCGTCCCGCCGGTCGTGAGGGGGCGGAGGGAGCCGTGTAGCTCGCGGTGCAGGAGTGCGACCGCCGCACCTCAAGGCTAAAACTCCTGGAAGATATTTAAGTGTTAATTCTATGCAATCTGTCCTGCGATCATCCTCACGTCTAACCTCCTCCTGCATGCTGTTAAATCCCTCTCATGAGGTCTGGCACACTGAGTTTATTTCATTTGTCACGACCCCAAGCAAAGCAGAGCGAGGCCAACAGTCTGCCGAGTCAGAGCCCGTTGGCGGTTTATGTTTCAGGGAATACACCCTCTCACACACACACACACACACACACACACACACACACACACACACACTCTCTCTCTCTCTCTCTCGCCCTCTCTCTCTCTCTGGGTGAGGCTGCCCTCCTGTGAGCGATCAGGGACCTGCCGTCGCCCCACCTCGCTCGCTGCTGCCCCGGAGCTGATGTGAGATGTCTTGCCGGTTTGGTAATCGCAGCCTCACATGAGATGCAGTTGGTGCGCGGCGTCAGATCAGACGTTTCCTGCGGGGATGAAGATCTTTTCACGTTGGCGCCAGAATACAAACAGAAACACGTTTTTCTACGAGCGATCTGGTAAATCCACCTTTAAATTTGTCTTCTGCGTCAAAAGTTCAGGGAATGTTTTGTTGTTGCACTTTGAGAACATGAAAGGGCAAATCTGAATACAGCGGGTGGACAAAATAACAAGAACACCTTCCAACATAATGCATCTGATGCAGCGCCACAATCTGCAGCCATAAAGAGAAGCACCTCCGAACATCAAGGTTAACTTGCAGACCTCACACAGAAGCATCAGACTGTTGTGTGTCACACTGTGTCGTAATGTTTTGTTCTCCTTTTGCACAAGTTTGACTCGCGGTGCACGTTTGTCATCACTATGAAGGATTATTTCCACTCTTGATGTTCTTTTCCCGCTTTTTAGATACTTTGCAGGTAATTTAAAAGAGCCAAGAGAAAAAAAAACAAAAATCTGCTCAAAGTCATCTCTTGCTCTTGTAGTCAGACGATAACTTAACTTCCTGTCTGTGATGTAGGATTAACTGCCGGGTGTGTTGTGAGGGTGAAGACGATGATGTTTGGTTGCTGCGTGTGATGTGTTTGTGTGTCTGCACGGCAGCGCCAGGGGCCTGAATCACAAACGTCTCAGTCTCTGGCCTTCGCTCCGGCTGCCTGCTGTCATGAAGCAGCTCGCTTTAACCAGGTTAGATCGCCATGGTAACCTGTGCTGGATGGAACGAAACCTAATCAAAACAGCTGACCAATCAGATCGCCGGAAACGCTGAATCATCCGGGGTCAGGACGTGGACAAAAGTTCAGGGCTTATAAATAATAAAGAGACATCTTTAGAGATCATCTGATTACTCAATTTTCTTGATTGATTCGATCACAAATGATTGAAGCACAAAAATGATCAATTAGTAATAACAGAAGACTCATTAAACCACAACAGCTGACAAACAAAGAATTAAAAAGCTTTAAAAATATGAAACGATTCGCAGATGATGAATTTCTTTCTTTCGATCAATCATTTGATAAACGGACCGACTGTTTCAGCTCTCTGTAATTAATGGTCTTTTTATCTGCCCTTTGATTAGCTCAGTTAATTATAAATGCAGCATTTCAGTCGGATAAACGCGATGAGGCGTTCGCTCGCTGTGACCACGGCGTTGGCGGTTGGATCCTCTCGTCCACACGCTGAACAGTCGCTGTTGATGCTTAACGCCAACTTTCATATAATAATGAAATATGATCAGGTCAAAAACTTTTTCTGCTTCTCACGTGTGACGGTTTGCTGCTTTTCTTTTTATCATCGGTTAATCTGGACATTTTTTTTTGTTCGTGAAATGATTCGTCTCTAAATCGGAAAAATAATTAGCGTATTAGTCGTCTGTGTTTCATCTCGTATCATATTAAGTCTCACTGACGTCGCGTCGCAGGGATCAGAATCGATGCAGCAGAACCAAATATCCCATTTTTTCTGACATGCGTTCTTCTTCCTTTCCAAAACTTGGTGCCCGCGTTACCCACAATGCAACTTGACTGTTGCCCGTGTTGTGCTGGTAGCGGATAACGTAGCCTGGAGCCGCTGGTTCTGTGTGGAGCCTCACAGTACTTCCTCATCCAGAACAGCCGTGACGGTCTCAGTGACGCCAGGTGACCCAAACAGACTCACCTGCAGCCGCTTTGTGAAACAGGCCCCAGAGATAAAACAATCCGCGTGGATGAGTGAGAAACCCTGTTTGTTGTGTCGCGTCAGTGGGAGCTGGTTTCCACACAAATGATTCACATTGATTTCTTTGTTCTTTTGCGTCTGTTTGATTAAAGGGAATGATGACGTCTACTTTATTATACTGTATCAGCTGTAACCTCTTCATCGAGCTCCTCTGCATCTTCCCACATCTGTATGTATCCATGACAACATCAGCAGCCCTGTAACATAAACTGTAGCGTACATTCCTCTGCACCTGCCTGCGAGGTGCACACGGCAGGTTTCTGTAGTGTTTGGTCGTGAAGACAAACTGCATCATTCATACACCAGAACGCTGCAGACAGTAACGCTAGAGATATAACATGATGTGAAAATACTACACAGGGTTAACTGTTCAATCACATATCTGCTGGAGATCGTTTTTAGCTGTCGTCAGGATTTGTTTTGGAGCCATTGATGACCTTAGCAGGTCTACAGGACATGTGAAAATGCGTAAATCAGTTTTCTCCTCCTGCAGGGCTGGATAGAGACACCGATGTGGACGTTTGGGCCACGTCGAAGTTCAGGGTATTAAAGTCACTTATGTTAAAGTTTACTCAGAATCTCAGTTTACAGACGGTGTCACAGTTCAACCAAATTAGAGCTAAATCTGATTGAAAGTGTTTGTAGCGTTTCCAACTTTACTCACCGAGGACTCCTGTAATAATTCCTCCTTGTTGACTTGCACTATAATGGCCTTGTTCAGTACATGTATGATCATCAATAAAGGGTTCAGTAATGTAGCAGAGTGATGGGTTGTTTTGTTTAAAAAAAAGATGTTGCTGTCAAACCAACTTTGGTACCACTTTCTGATAAGTTACCCTGCATGAAGGGTTATTATGTCAGTCTAAGAATAACTATGATTAGATTGTGAAAGATCCCTCTGGCTGCTTTTTATTATTTATTTGGTGATGATGCTGTTAGAAATGTGGGTAATGCACAAAAAAAAAATTCTTGTGGGTCTCACATTTTCTGAGTCAAATCTGTGGTGAAACATGTAATTAAGTTATTAATTAATGGAGTTTGGTGAAGGTTTCGGTCTATTAGAGGCTTGTGAAGAGCTAAAAGGGGGGATTTTTCCTCAATCTGGCAACCCAAAAAGTTGTTGCTTAGAATACATTTCTAAAGCATGAGTAAATTATATATATTGTGAACCATTAATGAAGATATTAATTTGAACTTGCATCTCCTTCCTAATGGATTACTTTTTGGAAAGTGGTGCTTTTTAGTCACACTGCTGTTGGTGGGCGACTTTGATCCCTGAAAGTGTAAACGAGGATCCTTCATCATCATCACTGAACAGCTGTAGTGACCTGTGGTCTTTTCTTGTAGCGCCACCTTGAGGTTCACTTGTGGTCTTGAGTGAATTATTGACGGGATTGATGTGATTTTTGGTTCAGACGTTCAGAACTGTGCTGATTCCTTCATTATTCACCCGCTCAAAATTTCAGTTTGTGCAGCACTGAGACCAAAAACCTGCAGAACTCACGACCTTCCCATCAGCCTCAGCTTTACTTTGCGTTTAGTAGTTTTTAGTTTATTCAAAATTAACTTGAAACTAGGAAGTGTTAGCATGCTAGCACGCTAATCTAAGATGATATACATCGTAAACAATTACACCAACTAAACAGCATGTTAACACTGTTATAGTCAGTATGTTAGCATGCTATGTTAGCATTTAGCACAAAGCACCACTGTGACTAATGGTGCGTTCATGCTAGATCTGAATATCGTAATTATGATTTTTGGACTTATAAATCGCATTCATGTCGACTTTCTGCTCATAATCACGTCTGGGATCGTTGCTCAGTGTAACTAAACCCACATTTAATAATGACACGAAACATTTTGTATATAACAATTTATTTAAACAGTAGCAATCTAAGATATTTGGTCCTCTGGTTTAAAAACAACAGTACAACATTTTTCAGATCCAGTTGTAACTCTTGAAAATGGAAAACAAAGGAACATAAAAGGTTTTTTTTTTTAACATGTACATGAATGAATGTACAGAATGGCAACGCGACAGATTATTTGAAAAATGGTCACAGATCAAAGTGCTGGCCTTTCTTTTCTGAAACGGATTAAGAGGCCGATTAGTGACATTAGTGACCGTGTAACTGATACTCAGGACAGCAGATTAGCATTCAGTGAAGATAGAAAATTACAAAAGTCATGTAGACAAAAATAAAACTGATTCTGCGTCACGACCTTCAGACATTCTGTTCTAAAAACATGATGTGGGGCATCATTTTAAAAACCGCGCGACGTCAGAGCGTCACGTTCCCCAGCAGACAGCACAGCGCTGTAATCTGTCGGAATGGCTTGAAAGGTTTCAGAAAGTGTTCAAAGAGGCACGAAGAGTTCAGTAGAGTTCACACTAGACGCTGCAGCGACTGTCTTTCAACAGGAGAAGAAGAAAACATCTAAAAAAGGAACGGCAGGACGTCTGAAGCGTCCGCGGCTGTCGTCTGTTGGCCGAGACCACAACGATCGCTTTATACGTCCTCTTCCTCCTCTTCGTCCTCGTAGTATCGGTTCCGTTTGATCATTTCCTCCACCGTCAGCACCTCCTGCTCCTCCTTATCATCCACCTCCTCGCTGTCCCAGAAGCCCACATCCTGGGACGACCGGCTGGCCTCCACCTCTCCTTCAGGAGACGGGATGTCCGTTGGCGCCTCCTGCTGTTTCAGAGGAGGCATCTCTTCCTCCAACACACACACATCCTCCTCCTCCTCCATCTCCTCCTCCTCCTGCCCAGGTTGTTCATCTCCAGTGTCGTCTTCCTCTTTGGTGACGTGATGGTCCGGCGTGTTCTCGCTCTTCATCTCGCCCTCCTGCTCCTCCTCTCCTGAGCTGGTGTGAACGTCCACACAGCTGTCTTCAGTGGGGGTTTGGCTGTCTGACGACTGGCCGCCGAGCTGCAGCTCCATGCTGGAGGGTTCAGGGCTGAGCCGTCGCTCCTCCGCAGGGGGCGGCGGACTCGGTTTTCTGGCCTCAGGAGCGGGACTGTTGCCGGCCTGTCCTGCCAGCGTGAAGGGCATGCTGCGCTCCTTCAGGGAGGAGCTCCGGCGCAGGCAGGGTGTCTCTCTGGCCTGTTCAGGGGCCGAGGAGGGGGAGTCCTCCTCTGGGGGCCACTTGGGGCGTACGGGCTTGCTGGCGGAGCCCCCGTCCGTGGTTGTCGTGGCTCCGCCGCGGCCGGTCGCGTCCTCCAGCTCTGATCGTGGCGGCCAGGAGATTTTCAGCCTGCGGGTCTCGGTGGGTCGGTCGGCCTTCTCCGACGACCCCTGACCCAGAGCCTCCATAGTGGCTGTCAGCACATTGACCTTAGCTAGCGGGGAGTCCTCCACGCTGGGGCCGTCCACGTCCGAGGCCGGGGCCGGGCTCTGGACCCTCGGCTTGGTCTGAGGGGAGGCGTCTCCGCTCTCCCCTTTGCTCTCCCACAGCTCTTTGTGGGGCCGATGGCCGAAGCCTTCGTCATAGTTGCCTTTGGCCTTGAAGAGCTGGCAGAAGTGCGGCTTGCAGTAGACGTTGTTGTGCAGGGAGGCGTAGTTCCCCAGACTGAGCGCAGAGAAACGAGAGAAAAGACGTGATTAGCTGAGAAATTCTAATCTGTCAGAGCATCAAGCTGCAAACGTTCTTCTGATGAGCTGAAGCTGAATATTCCTGCTCAGCACATGGATTTGAAGGTGTGGTGTAGTATATATGTGAATCATAAATGGGCCAACATTTCATTCCTGGATGACCACATGAGGAAAGAAGGTGACAGAAGACGAGAGGTGGACTGTAGCCGTCCTCAGTGAACTGTCTGTCCGTCCTCACCTCAGTTTGGTGTTGCAGTGCGAGCAGCGGAAGCAGGAGCTGTGGTAGACGTGCTGATTGGCCACCAGCCTCTCCAGAGGATAAACCGTCTTCAGACACGACACACAGGTCTCCCTCACAGGCAGGCGGAAGCTCTGCACACACACACACACACACACACACACAGTTCATGAATCAGCACACAGCAGACATGTTTGTGCATGAAAAGCGTCTCTGTGCGGACTCACTTTGGAAGTCTTGAGCTGAGAAGAGTCTCTCTGATTGGACGATGCAGGGGTGCCGGTGGCAGAACCTGCAGGATCACAGAACGACCAGTGTAAGAAAGAGGCAGTGACGTGTTCTGAACACTAGATGGAGCCACTTCCACGTTTAATACAACACACTGACACGCGGCTGCTCAGGAATCCAAACTGAAGCAGCACAAGCAGTTTAGAAAACGCAGATTTCACTCAAAGACGACTCCTCCAGACTGGATCCTCTGTATGTCACATTTACAATAATCGACTCCAGGCTTCTTTTTCCACCCGCTACACCCAAACATCCACTCTAATGATGGTCCAATTGCCAAGTCTCTCATTAGAGGAGAACATTCCTATCATGTCGAGTCATACGAAGACGTGGAAAGTAAATTACCGTTGCTCTCTGAGGTGAAACCTTTCCTGCTGCTTGGTTCAGACTCTGGACTCTGTAATAAGAGAAGAGAACAAAATCAATCCTGATATTCATCAAAAACTGTAATTTTTTTTTACATGGCAGGCTTTACAAATGAACCACGCGGGAACAGGAAGTGACATCGCGTAGCCTGACAAAGGCGCTCCTCACCATGTCCAGAGTGCACGGAGGAACGTTCTCCTTCTGCTTCCCGCTGAAAGTGTCCAGCTGATCAGTCTGAGAGACAGGAAACACGACAGGAAGTTCACTAACAAAGCACAACACATTTGATCCACAGAGCGGGACGAACATTCATCACTGATCACGTGACTGTGAGGAGGCATCATGGCCGCCTCCTGTCCAGAGTCAGAGAGGTGGTGTTTAATGTTAAAGACACCTCAGCCACCTCAGGAAGGTAAAGCAGCAAAGCGATTTGGTGTCATGATTCACAAGCGACATTAAGAACATCTGAGTGTGGGTGGAGATCCAGGAGCGCTGGATCCTACGATTCCTTTAATGAAACTCGTTTGTCATTGGTTCAACCCTGCCAGTGCTCGTCCACACCCACACTCTAGACATGTTGGGTGCCTACAGGGTATTAGATTAGCCTTTATTTCCTCCTTCAGGAGATGTTTGCCAATTCAGGAGACACGGTCGACGCAGCAACACGCCACAGTGAACCTGCAGCATCACACTCAGATCTATGAACACCTGAACATACACAACATGAATATTACACAGGTGCTGCCGGCTGCTCTCTGCTGCACAACCGCCTCTAAACACATGAAGAATGAAGCTTCCAAACAGAGATGAAGAGTTCACAGCAGTGAATATATTAATAATATAGTATATTATAATATTTTCATAGGCAGTGGTGGAAATTAAGTCAATTCTCTGATTTAGCTCCAAATTACCAGCTGTAATATTAAAAGGACGAACACATAAATACATCAAGAATTAGAACTGAGTGCTATAATAAACATTCTGCACGATGAGCACTTTCAGTTTCAGGACTTTAAGTGTGATGCTGATATTTTTGGCCTTTAAGTGAAGTTTTGAATGCAGAACTTGTAATAGAGTATTTCTACTTTGACTTAAGTAGAAGATCTGAGTACTTCCCACCACTGCTAGTAACAAAAACTGGAGGCAACACGTCTGCAGAAAACTGCTGGAGTGAAACGTCGCTCTGGAGGATGATTGACAGGCGTACTCACACTGACAGAGGTGGGAGGGACTTCCTGTTTGGAGACGGCAGCTTGGTAGAGGGCCATCCTGTCCCGGAGAGGAGTGGACTCGGCGAGACCATCTGGTAGGACACGCACAATGGTGAGAATGTGCAGATTAGAGCTCCAGCACAGCTTGTGTTTGTTCAGCACATCACATCTGAGGCTGCAGCTTTCAAAACAACACACATTTTGTTTTTAACGTCGTCTTTTTTTTACAGTCCAGTATTTGTCGGGGACATTTGGTGAATTCTGACAACCGCTCTGCTGGGGGTTTATTTTTTTCCACCCATCCCAGTTCAGACTGAGTGCAGAGTGTGCCGGTTAGTCATGCAGGCTGTGGACAGGAACATGAGGTCAGGAGTCGTCTGCAGTGTGGAGGGGAAACGGGGCCTTGTCTCTTCCTGTCTGCTGATCGCAGCGCTTCTACCACAGTCCGTGTCGTCACTTCTGAGAAGGATGCGATCCATCCAGAGGAAGGCAGGACGACACTCGCCATGTTTGTGGCCGATTGGAAAATACCAGAGAACAATGCTGGACGTGTTCGTGTAAAATAAGACCATTAGAGCAGCTGTTTTAACTCAGGATCACAGGACTACTTAGAGAGGGGCCAGTCGGCGTGATGAAGCCACAGAGTCATCGCCGGACTGTTTCGGGTCAGGTCTCGTCGGCATCATGCAGCTGTACAGTTGGCTGCCTGCTGGGCAGCAAACAGCAGACAGACCAGAGACTAGCTGATGAACACAGCGGAGCATTTAGCAGCTAAAGAGCCAGATATTTTATTCAGGTGTGAGCAGAGACTGAAAACAGAGCTGAGGAGAGGTGTCAGGTGACACAAACACAACTCTGAATGAAGGATGATGATTGCTAATAAATTCATCATATCAAAAGTTTGTCAGTGTTTGTTTTCAGGCCTGAAAATCAGTCAAACTCTGCATTAACAGTCAGCGGCTGCGTATTTGAACCTGGAGCAGCACTGGCAGTCGTTTCAGGTGACGTTTGTGGTCACCTGATGAATGAAAGTCCAACACAGCTGAAAAAAAAAAGAAAGCTCCACCGTGATGCTCCTCTGTGTGCGCCAGCTGACTGTCTGTCTGCTGTTTGCTGGTGTTCGTTGAGACTTTTCACTGAAAACAGCTGCCTGACGTGGCTGGAAACAAGATCGATGAGAGCGAAGGCCAAATAACTGTACATAACTGTACTCTCAGTACAAAATACTTGTATATGTTATTAGCAGGTAGAAGCAGCACCACTGGAAATCATACACAGATGCTGTTTCTGAGGGTTTTCCACAATAAAACTTAGCTGGAAACATTAAAAAGGTGAAAATTGAATTGAAGTATGGGGCACTGTGGTGGCCACAGGGCTGTATAAAACCTTGTTTGTATGGACTTTCCTAGAGTGGTATTTGTCCCTGACTTGAGTACGGCCATTTGTTTCATGTCCTTCTCAATCTGTTCATCCCCTCGTTTCTTTTCATTTCTCTGATCAAACACATAAACTGTCAAGAAAGACAGGACACATACGTACCTCCTAGTAGCTGCTCCATGCTGGCAGTGTTACCGTTTCCTCCACTCGTTTGCTCTCTGGACACCTGCAAAAACAACCATTCACAGACCGTCAGCGAAGTGCAGAAAACAAACACACACACAAGGCAATAAAGCAGCATGACCTATGAACACACACTCCGGCACACACACTGAACCATCTGATGCTCACATGTCTCAACCAGCAGAGCAGACGGGCTGGAAGCAACACCGTCGATCAGGAAGATCACAGTGAAGAGGAGGGAGAATCACCGAGGTAAAGAGTGTGTGTGTGTGTGTGTGTGTGTGTGTGTGTGTGTGTGTCCGTCCAGTCCAAACCACTTTAATCCCCTTATGAGCTCAGAGACGGAGCCTCAGACAGACACTCCGTCTGTCCACAGCCGCCAGCCAAAACAAACCAAACTCAAGTGATCATTCATCATCTCTGAAGAGGTTTTACACTAAAACTTCAGACCTTCTGTTTTTTTGTTTTAGCTATAAAAACATTCTCATTCAAACAGGATCTCGTCTTTAAACTCGGCCTCGGGGGATCCGATCCTGAGAGCCATCATCCCGCAGAATTAAGGGAACTTTTATTTTAAGAGGAATATATTTTGCTGATGTGTTGAAGTCACATTAGCGGACTCGTCTCGCTCTCCAGACGCGGTCAAACCACTCCCACCGACGGGCGTGCCAGTGCCGCCTTCCAACAAGCGGGCACACATCGTCCTCCTCCAGTCGCTTAAAGCACAGATTACACAACGGGTCAGACGGCGACTGACGCCTCTACACATTTAGCATTCAGTCTGTAAAGAGCACAAGCGACTCGCCTGCACCTTCGCTCCAACACCTGTTCCATAGATTTACATTTACTCCTAAACTATCCAAGAGGTGCAGCTCTCCTCCTGCGTCTGATGCGGTGCCAGGTCGTTTCCGCGCTCACACACCTGATGAAGCCGAGCTCTGAGCGTCTGCAGGCTGCAGCAGGACAAGTCGGGAAATATTTCACAAGAGAAACCAAAGCAGAGGTCAAACAACAAGTACAGTTCAGACGAGTAAATACTCATCAGCTGTTGCGTGAAGTGTGGTTCTCTGCTGCAACAACACAAACACACAGCCGCCTGCTTCTCAGAGCCTCGACTTCAAGGATGAGACGTTCTTCTTATTGTATTGATATATTTTGATCATCTGATCCACACAACTCCACTGTTTTACCCCCGCTCTATTACTGCTAACATGGACACAATCCCACCAAACGTGTATTAATCCTTCGCTGAAAATAGTCCCCAACAAATGCATCATTTCCTCCTGTTCGATTGCTGATCCTACTGAACCAGCAGGTTTGTGTCTGAGATTGTGGGTTTGGTCTTTTCATGGGAATTGTTGACAGTAAGAAAAAAAGAGAATATGAACCAGCACTATTTTTGTTCATGTATTAATATCTATCTACTCATTTTTTACTACATACTACAACCTTTAAGGAACTAATAACCGATTGTTGTCCACTTGGGACACAAGAACAAGCTGTAAACACAACACTAACATATCACCTGTGATGTCGATATGGTGAACGTCTTTGCAAACATCCAACAGTCTCGGAGCAACATTATAATTAATCTGAAGTCGTGTTCATGTCCATCTGATGAATGCAAGTTAAATACTTTCAGCTCTGAGTTTGGTCTCCACCAGCTCCTCAGAAAAGTATCATTAGCTCATTAGCTGCTAAATGCTGCACTATGTTCACCAGCTAGTTGCTATCTTCCTGTGCTGCCTGGCACTGAGCAGACAGCGTACAGCTGTAGCACAAGTATTCAGAGTAATGACAGTGGGCCGAAACTGTGAAGCTGCGGCTGTAAAACCAAAACAATGAGCTGAAAGATGCTCAAACGGGGCGTCGAGCTGAGAGGTCATGTGCCAATTCTCTGTGGATCGCTCCACGAGCGACACCTTTCACAGACGTAGTCTTTTGATCCGTTGCTAATATCGATCAGGTGAGTGTGATGAGCCACGCTATCACAGATGATGTCATCTGAGAGTCTGAGTCAGGAGTGTGTTCCTCATAAATTATACACATGTATGACAACACACAGCAAATCGCATGTGTGTGGGGGGGCTTGCGTCTGGCATTAAAGAAAAATCCCAACAAAGGAAACCATCATCAGAATAATGGGTCTATCCCCGAGGGTGCATCATCCTCCACGAACCGGAGGCGCAGCGTTGAAGGAGAGGGGGTGTCTGAGACTGGTTTGCATGAGTGTGTGTGTCTGTGGGGGCGTAAACACGTTGGGGTGAGCGGGATGTAAACAAGCGGCCGGGCCGTACGAGGCCAGGCTGGGTCTCAGGAGGCTGGATCAGCAGGCGAGACAAAGAATCTGCCGCTAATCCTGATACTATTAAAGCTTTCATTAAGACTGACTTGCAGTTCCCCTTATGACTCCACCCTGTCCCTGAACCCACCTCACACACACACACACACACACACACACAAAGACAACACCCTGTTCTTACATCCAGCTTCACCAAAACAAAGACAGAAGAGTAAGGTACCTTCAGCACCAGTTAATAGCCTTTAAAGAAGGTAATATCCCCAACCGAGGCCACACAATGCTGCTGAGAGTGAGCTGACAGAGGAGAGTTAGCCCATGAAGTGGCCTCTGAGAAGCGGTTTTCATTAGCGGGACTTCACAGCCACGTCTAAAAGACCTCTTTCAGCTGCAGCGACTCTTACCGAAGGTAAAAGTAGACCGTGAGCAGACAGAAACCTGTTCAGAGTCTAAACAAAGAAAGCAAGAGACGCCGCACGAACGTCTGAATGAAACACCACAGATACCTCTCGTGCAGGCGAACGGAGAAGAGGCCACGGGGGACGAAGAGTCGGCGGAGAGTCGGAGGTGAAGCCGGTTCGCGGGGAGTCTGATCGAGTGAGTGAATCCGGCAGTGAGCAGAGACACAGACTGAGCAGAGCAGCCCAGTCTGGCTTATGACAGGGGAGATGTGGGGTAGGGCCTCTGGAGATGGTTTAGGGGGAAGAGGAGGAGGAGGAGGAGGGGGGAACACAGACTGGGTGGGAGCAGGAGAGGCGACAGGGAGCAGGTGTTCAAAGGGGGGTGCGGCCGGATGAAGGTGGGGCTGGTGACAGGACGGGAGGCAAAGTGTGCCATGGTGTTAGCCCCTTACCCATCTGTGCGTGTGTGTGTGTGTGTGTGTGTGTGAATTTTTTTTTTTGTCATGGTCCCCCGGCCTCTGAATAAAGCGGCAGGCAAACGGGTGGAGTCATCTGGGACAGGAGGGCGGTGGAGGAGCAGCTGGTGCAGGGGGTGACAGTGGGAGTGAGGGGGGGGTAGGTGGGGCTGAGCTGAGCTGGGCGGTGTGTGTGTGGGAGGGAGGGAGGGGTTGGCTAGGCAAGCAGGGTGAGGGTCAATTAATTTCAGATTGCCTCATGGCTGCGCGCTCCACCCGCCCCTTGGAGGGGAGTGAATGGAGAGGGGGTTATTCAGATGTGGGCTGGGGGGGGGGGGGGTCTACAGCCGTGCTGGCAGCTCTTTGAGGCTCCACTGAGCACAGTTTTAAGCTAAATGCTAACATAGCATTGTCATGGTGAGAATGTTAGCATGCTAACATACTCATGTTTTGCAGGTGTATTATTTACCATGATCAGTCTTTGTTTAGCATGCTAGCATGCTATTATTTGCTATTATTGAGTGCAGCCGAGGCTGATCGGATTGTTTTTCACATATTTGGTCATGAATCAAATTATTAGACAGATTAAAATTTTCGACTTGATGATGGTGCGACATGAAAACTTCACTCAGAACGACAGATGTCAACCTCTTGGTGGCGCTAGAGGAAAAGTCAGGAGATCACACAGGTCTGTGTGAGGAAAATTTCATGGCAATCCATCCAATAGTTGTTCAGATATTTCAGTCTAGACCAGAGTTGTGGATCGACAGTCACCGCCGTCCCTAAAGGAGAGAGTGGAGGTCGGGGTCTTTGATGATAAGCAGGAGGAGGAGGAGGAGGGTGGAGAGAGAAAACAGAAGAGATAGAAGGAGCAGAGAAGTGGACAACAGGGATGATTGATGAAGTGGGGAGGAGGAGGAGGAGGAGAGCTCAGATGGCCTTAGGGGTGAGGGTCTGAGGAGGCGCAGAGTGCAGATCAGCTGTCTGCAGTCATGAGCCTACCAGCCTGCACCATGACATCATCTGTCCTGTGGAGGGGAGCTCCACAAAGGAGGAGCAGAAGGCCCGGCCTCGCCTGTACAGTGGACGCCATTGTAAAGACCCCTCGACTCTGCAGCGACAGGCTGTATAGCTATAAAAGACTCCCCAACTCCCCATTGTGCTCCTTGATCTCACGGTTTAAAAGCCCACATGGGCGTCGAGTTGAAAGCGATGGAAAACAAAGTCTTGTAACAGCAGATTTTTTAATGTTTTCTGACTACAGGTCTCTCTTTTTTTGCCAAGAAACACTCCTTTGTTGGTACTGGATCCCTGGATCTCAGTTAAAGAATAAGTCTGGTGACTTTTTCTATTTTTCTCATTCTCAACAAATCCCATGAAAAGACCAAAACCAACAATGACTTAATCCTACAAACAAGCGTTATCTGTTTATGCAGAGCCTCATATGTCTTATTCCTCTGTGCCATGGAGCTCCATTGTTGTTGAAGAATGATTAAAAACACATCAGTGAGCTCCAACGCCGCAGTGGGTCACAAAAATGTGTATTAATCCACAGCTGAAAATAGTTCCCAACAAATACAACATTTACTCCTGTTAACCCTCTATGGCACAGCGTCGCCACATGGCAACAACCCCCTTTTAAGCCTTTTACACACAGATAATACATCCCAAATTATGATGCACTAAAAACGAGGGGGGGTTTTAAGGAAACCAACAGCAGTGTTTTAATTTGTCAAACGACTTTCTGGAGGCCGTTTTGAAACCCTTTTCTGCAGACGTCATCGACGGGAGGAGCCTCACCATTTGACTCCTAAAAATTCAACAAAAAAAAGTGTTTTTTGAAGTTTTTCAACGGGGAAAAAAATATACACTCAACAATAGACGAGTTAAGTTCATTATTATGTAGTTTCCTGAACTGTACTCGATCAATATATAATAGAAAAAGTTAAAATATATGGCAACACCGTACCATTATGGATTGCTAGCCTGGCATGTTGGAGAGGAAAGCCCTAAAGAAGAGGGGAAGACCGTCCCAGCATAGTGAGGCCAGGAAGAGGAACAGAGGTCCCATTGCACCAGTGCCACCAGCAGCTGTGCATCAGGACAACACAGATCACGTCATGCCGAAAAAGGGCTGGTGCAAATACCCAGGCTGCACTGGGACTGTCAGAGTTCAGTGCACAAAGTGCGACGTCTACCTGTGCCCCACCACTGAGACGAACTGCTTCATCAGTTTTCACAAGCAGGAAGGCAAAGATGGCCATCAACAAGCCAAATCAGTTACTCCAAAAGCACAGTACATGTATTCGAATTAAACGTTGTTGTTCAGGCCACTGGGGATCGTTTATACTATAACATGAGATTTAAAATAAAGGTTATATACAATTTTAAACAAAACTCTCTTGTTTTCATTACTTTCCATTAAGGTATGGTGTTGCCACATGGCAACGAACCCTAAAAACTACTAAAAAAAAATAAGATTTTTTGAAAATGTCTCTTCATTATGTTTACTTGGTTTATTTTAAGACAAAAACCACCCCAAACATTTTTTTACCAGCTGGGGTCATAGTGCGTACCATAGAGGGTTAAAGGAGCATTCTGGGAACGACGCTCATCCACTTAGATTAGATGAGAAGACAGATGCTGCTCTCAAAGCTGTACAGTTAATACGAAGCTACATCCAGCAGCTGGTTAGCTTAGCACAAGGACTGTCAAGTACATAACTCCCAGTAAAACCACAACTTATTTTTACAGTTGGGCTTTAGTGCAGATTAAACAAACAAGATACACCATGTTAATTAATGGGCTTTAGGTGGATTTCGTTACCTTTGGATTGAGCCAGGCAAGCTGTTTCCAATTGTTTCCCGTCTTAACGATAAGCTAAGCTAACAGGCTGCTGGCTGTAGCTCTGCATTTGCTGTACAGACATGTGAGTGGTGTCTATTTTCTCATCTGATTCTCAGCAAAAAAGTGAATCAATGCATTTCTCAAAATATCAAAGTACCCCTTTAAAAACTGCAGTACCTTGTTGTTTGATTGTAAATAAAATGAAATGCCCCCAGTGGAAACCAGTGGCACCAGGGTCTAAGTCGGGAAGCACTGAAAGACGGACTATTTGTCGACAGTAAGAAAAATATGGATAACCATCATCCTCATGCAACGCCTGATTGGTGATGTGTGACGTTTGAGCCTGTCGCCTGGCAGACTTGTTCCAGCTCATCAGAGGAAACACTTACAGGAATGGACGAGCAGAAAGTCTCGGAGGCGTGGCTGCCGCCCGCTCGCTGAACGCCTCATACCTGCCGCTCACAGGTTCAGTTTCACATTTCTTTTGTCTTTACTCCCGTCAGTGGAGCTGAGCGAGGACAATTTGTGGGTTTCTCACAGCAAGCGAACCCTTTCAGACACAAGTCATGTGATTCATCGTTAACATCTTGAGTTCAGCAGCTTTAACGACCCCGCTGCCATTCTTTTCTGATCAATTATTTATGGTGCAGGGAGTGCAAAGTACATCAAACATTTGATAGAAATTGATCAGTAAGGCTACGTCCAGCTGACCGGTTAGCTGCGTTCTGCCGGCTGTTTAAGCACACCGAATCATAAAGCATCAGCACGCTTCTGAAAGCCTCGTAATGGCCTGTAATGTTCTCTTCCTGTCATAAATGGGCGCTCTGTGCTGGGGAAACACAGCGCGGCCATTGTTAACGTGTCACACCTCGAGCATGAGCACTTTACGTTTTACACGCCTCGAGCAGATGCATGACTGGAAGTTAAACGCGTCGACTTTCATCTGCAACAAAAAAACATCCTGCTGCCCGGAGCGCTTGAGGCAGAGCTCCAACGATGCTCGTCGAGAGGACGTGCAAGTCAGCTGAGAGTGTGTGTGCGTGTGTGTGTGTGTTGGGGTGAAGGATGGCGAACTGAGGCTGCACCATGTGACTTGCAGCGTGACAGCACTGAAGGGATCTGACCTCTTGACTGAAACTAATCGTGATCCTTTTTTAAAAATGTTCATTTACGACTCATTAACTCCTGAACAAAAATCCAAACGTTGGAGAAGTCACACACGAAGAAGAGAAACCAAACACCTGATGGACTCTAAAACACGTGATCCTGTTTCCACCTGACGGGAAGATGGCGTCACCGTCGCTGGGAAGAGAAAGACTCACCTTGCTGGTCAGGTTCTCTCCCTTCTCAAACATCATCTTGAGGCTGTTCAGAGGAACGCTGGGCTTCTCGGAGTCGGGTACTTCAGCTGCCGGTGCTCCATCCTGCTCCTCTGAATCTCTGCTGGGCTTCGCCTCCATGTCGGTCGGACCCAGCTGAGCTGACGGCGCCTGCTCGGAGCTGCTCTCGCTGGTCTCAGAGTGAACCTGTGTCTCCAGCTCGGTATCCTGGTCTTGAGAGAGCGTGGCGGTTTTCAGGGTGTCCGAGTGGTTCTTGATGTGTGATGTGGGCGCAGGTTTGGGGCCTGCTGATGGACTGACGTGGGTCTGAGGGTCGGCAGGGCTGCAGGGTGCGGCTTGAGGTTTGGGTCTGTGGCTGGACGGCCGCTGCTGCTGCTGCTGCTGCTGCTGCTGCTGCTCCCAGCGTTTCTTTAAAACACTCAGATTCCCGCTGCACACGGTGGAGGGTGGAGGTTCTGCAACCTGCGGGGAAACATAAGCACTCAGCTGTTATTTACACCAAGAGATCAGCTCAGCATTTTAATCCAGGATCCCAGGCTTGGTTCAAAGATAAGGTTTATTTATTCTGTGTTTTTGTCACCAAATCTCATGAATACCAACAGCAGCACCGAATCGGCCCATCTCTCCTTTCAGCTCTACACACATCACGCTGTCGACATAAAAATACTCAACCTGAAATCATAAAGTTGTAGAAATTCAGATAAATCAAACAATTCAAATAAAACTCCACTGTATCTAGAAAGATCTGCGAAGACTCAGCTGGTCCCAGTTCAGATGCAGGTCTGGAACTCTAAATTGTTTGTCACTGAAAGATATTCATCATGAAATAGCATCAAATTATCACGTTTGAGAAGCTGGAACCACCAAATGTCTGTTTGAAAAATGATTTCATCAATTATCAAAGTGCTGCTGATTATTTTTTTAGTTTAAAACAAACGAATGAACCAGCTCCAACTCAGCAGGCTGTAGATCTACAAGACAAAGAAGACTGCACCTGGACGGACTGAGTGAGCTGATTGATCAATTATTTTACTGTGAATAAAACATCAGAAAGGAGAAAAAGTCCATTAAAATATGCCCGACTGAAGTCGAGGCGTTCTGTCTGATCAACAGTCCAAACCGAACCTTCACATATTACAGTGAAATAGACGCTGATTAATTTCCGACTCGTTAGTAAAAGGTGTTTAAACGCCTCCCGTCCTGCAGACGTCCAGTGTAACGGCACATGAGAGAGACTTTGTCTGTATTTAAACAGTGAGAGACGAACTCTGCCAGCCACACAAACAGTCACACATCAACACTTTAAATATGATGACTCACTTTTTCTGAGACGCACTGAGGGATGCTAGCTGCCCTCTGAATCTGGTTTTAGTTTGTTCAATGAATCCAGTGTTGGACTCGCACCACCTCCAACTGCTGAATGAAGCTAGAAACGCGAAATACAACACTGTCCACACACACACACGCACACACACACACATCAGAGCATTCATGCAAGCAAACACTTTCAGCTACGTGAGGAGGAGAGAAGTAAAGCGAAGAAACAGAAACCGCAGAGAAAGACAAAGAGCCGGACGGCGTTCAGCCTGGAAACCTGGATCTGCTGCATCCAGAACAGACTGTCAAAGTAGAGGGTAAAAACCTGAGGAAGAGGCTGAAGTCCCGGACGTCCAGCTGCCGTTTGTGTGTCAAAGTGTGTGTGTGTGTGTGTGTGTGTGTCGAGCGTCTGCTGACCAGCTGCAAATGCAACAAGCCGTCCCAGATGTGAGAGTCTTGAGAAGTGATCAGAGCAGCATGAAGTAACAAGCCCACCCCCTACAACACAGAGGAAAGGAAACAGAGAGGGAGTGCAGGGGGTGAGGGGTGACGGGTGAGGGGCGGGGAGGCCGAGAAAATCAGAAACAGAGACCGTCAGTGAGGGAAAAAGGGAAAATAAGTCCAGGAAATGAGAAAAAGGTAAAGGGAGTGTGTGCTGGAAACCTTAACAGCTACAAAACAACTTTTCACAAACACTAAACCTGGATAAATAATAATCGTCTGATAAGCCTTCATGACTGTCACTTCTATCTGACGTTAGAAGTAACAGTCAAACAAAGAAAAGCCACGAACGAGTCAATAACCATCAGATTCTGCAGAACGTGCCGCATTAAGAATAACTGAGATGTAACCAGAGACACAGCAGCCACGCTAGCAGCTCTGTGAAGAACGCTAACATGTTCGCATATTGATGTTTACCAGGTACAATGTTTAATGTGTTAGCATGCTAACATTTGCTAGCACTGGACAAAGTACAGCTGAGGTTAACGGGAAGGTCATTAGCTTTGAAGGAATAAATTAAATAAAAGTACCAGATAGCGCCAGAGCAAAATTACATTTCATCAATTCAGAATTAAAATCCATCTGGGGGGGGGGGGGGTGTCACATACAGCCTGTACCAAACATCTTAGCGATCCATCCATATATTACTTGAAACCACTCCTCCACCCCCCTCACACAGATCAGGTGGGACGGAGGCGTCCTGTTACCACTGCTGCATGATAAAACATGATAATACGGCTCACCTGCTGGAGTGGGTGGAGACGCTGCTCAGTGCTGAGCAACAGGTATCTCACCTGAACATCTCTAAATGAAGCTTCTTCTGGCCTGAAACCGCAGCACGAGCAAAGCTAGCAGCTCCATACAGGACGCGTGCAACTAAGTAGAGTTACTCAAGAACTGTACTTCAGTACGATTTTGAGGTACTTTACTTGAATATTTCCATTTTATGGTACAACTCTGATGATATACATTGCTTACAAATACGATCATCTTATAAAATATGATGCGTTCTTATAAAATGCAGGCTTTGTATACCAACACAGGGGTTTTGTTGCGACACTCAGGTTGAAATTCTGCAAAGATATTATGGGATTTATGTGAGATCACCAAACTCCATGTACTCATGTGAATGATGAAGATGTAACTTCACGCAGAGCGAGTGATGATGTCAGTGAAGTTCTGAGAGAAGAGCATTTTATCAGGGTGCAAAACACGGATAGGTTAAAAGATAACTTTGGTTTTTTACAACCTGGACCTTATTTGTACATTAAATACGCCCATTTACTCCCCCAGACAACTTTGGTGGCATTTGGAGTCGTTTTGAAGAAATTAGCCCCAGAGGAGCGGCGCGTATATCCGTATAATGCGAGTACTCGGGGCATCCATGCGCAGCCTCTATATAACACATAATCTGCAGAAACTCGTTCATATTCCAATATTTAGTTCTGATATGCTGGTGCTATTCCCCTCTGAGCCCGTGGTGGCATGTTATCAACATCCGGCATCTCTAGACAACTACCTCTGACGTGGATGATGTCATTACCGAACGCCGGGCGCTGCGAGCAGCCGGCCACAACACGGCTGACTCTACGGCGGTCGGCTACGAATACGCAATAACGAACCATAGCTGTGCCAAACTACAGCTAAACTAGCCGACCGCCGGCTCAGAGGGGAATAGCACCAGCATATCAGAACTAAATATTGGAATATGAACGAGTTTCTGCAGATTATGCGTTATATAGAGGCTGCGCATGGATGCCCCGAGTACTCGCATTATACGGATATACGCGCCGCTCCTCTGGGGCTAATTTCTTCAAAACGACTCCAAATGCCACCAAAGTTGTCTGGGGGAGTAAATGGTCGTATTTAATGCTACAAATAAGGTCCAGGTTGTAAAAAACTAAAGTTATCCTTTAATGAGTACTCTCACTTCTGATACCTTCAGTACTTTTACTATACTAATATAACTTTACTGAAGTCAAATCTTGAATGCAGTACTTTCACTTCAATCTGTGTGCACACAGCAGACATGTATCAGACTGAATAAGGTACGCACCGCTTTCTTCTTCTCTGCATTGCCTTCCTCTGCTGCCATCTGGTACCTGAGGACAAGGAGACAAGTTAAAGTCAGTGAATGCGAGAACATTTCACAGTCATATCATCATCACAAACTGAGCAGGAAGCAAAAGCAGCTGCTCCACACACAGGAAATTAATATGAAATACTCCTACATGATTTCATGTGTGACAGTAAATCTGGACGGAAAGTCCTCAGCCCACACTGGGTCACACAGAGGAGACACAGGAAGTGACAAGTGGGTTCAATGCTTTGTCCACATCTGCTTCCAAAGACAATCTAAACTCTATTGTCTCACAAAGTCTCAGGTTTTAACTCAAGAAAATTGTGTGTTTTATGTGCATACATTATATATTTGTTTTGTTGTTACCTTCATATGTTGCAGGATTTGTATTCAAAGTCCTGACGTTTTGCTGTTTTAATGTTATTTCATGTGAAAGGTGATCAGAAACATCCTGAAACAAGCTGCATTTCTTATGCTCAGGGAGGAAGAACAGCACTGTGAACTGCATGTTCACTGCCCACAAACAGAGCAGCACCAACTCCTAGTGGTCAGATGGAGGAAGTGCAGAGAGGAGACATCCTCCCAAACAACCACCTTCTCAGTTCTCAATGAGTAACTTGATATGTTGCGTTTCACCTGGATGGTCGTGAAGTGAATTCACCTCAGTTTTACTCAGTAAAGTCTGTGACATGAGCTCGTCCGGAGCAACTGGTCGGGGCTGATGGCGTGATAATCTCATTTTGACGTGAAAGAGGAAACTGAAAACAGCTGAGTGGCGAGAAAGTGCTGTGAGGCAGACCCGTGACCTCATCTCTGAGGAGACGCAGAGGAGACAGCATCGCGAGGTGACGGATGAAAAAAGACTTATCTGCTGAGTGGCTGCTGGTAAATTATTAAACTCGTGCCGGAAGGCAGAGAGGCACAGTGAGCTCAGGTAAGACCTACTTGGAGAAGCGCTCTGCGATGGCGTTGTTTTTACCCCGGGTGGAGACGATCGAAAGTTCCTTGGCGGTGACCCTCAGCGACTGGGACGCCCACTGCCTGCGGCTGAATGGAGCGACGGAGGCCATCTTTGCTGCGCGTCTGAGCGATCGATCTGTTTTGTCGGCTTGCCAGGAACGCACGTCGTAACTGTGGGACGCAAACAGACGGAGAAAACAAAACCAGAGCAAATAAGACCTGGTGGTAAAATGCTGGTTTGCAGTTCTGCAGCTGGAAAACTGGAGAGTTTAAGCAGAACAGAAGAAATCCTTCCTGTATAGTGAAATTCTTGTAACATCCTCCTCAAACTGCTAAATAAACGTCATGCTTGCCTCTGTTCTTCACACATGTGCACAGATAAGCACAGGCTTCAGCTCAGATGTGCCAGTTAGGCTTCTCTATCAGTGCAAAACCTCACCCAGAAATCAATACATTCAGCCAGACTACATATTTGACTGTGTGTCATCATCGGCGCTGCAGCACCGACCGGCCGCCGTGTCTGAGTCAGAAAGTCAATAGAGCGCGTCACGCAGCCATTGACCATCTGTTCCCTGTGTGACACTGCTCTGAGCCTCCAGGGCGACTACCGGCAGACAAGACAACACACAAAAACTCTCCTGTATACACACTTTCACACACACACACACACGTCTCTACCTGCACGCCTCTCCTGCAGCTTCACAGCCTCGAGGCCGAGGGCAAGCCGACACACGCAGCAGCACCGTCAGCTTACAGCAAATAACTGTCATCTGTGAGTTATACACGCTCCGCATGAATTAAACAATGAGGTCGACGAGCGGGCCGGTGACGGCAGAGCCTCCAGGCTCCCGACTCATCGGCTCGACGTCACTCAGCAGGTGGACTATTGTGGTATGTTGCCTAGTTAAGACTCGTTAATTTCTACAACACTGTCTCCTTTGTTAACTCTTCCCTGCAGCTGGACTGTTAACATGGCAGAAATGTAACTGATGATGTGATGGAGTTATTTAATGTAAAAATACTACATTAATGCTCCAACGAAGGAATTATTTGATTATCTTTTGGTCTGCAGAACATCAGAAAGTAGTGCAAACGCCCAACAGAATCTATTCCAAGGTGACGCCTTCAGAGATCTTATCAAGATGTTACATTTTCTATCAGTTAAAAGACAAGGGAACCAGCAAATTCTCACATGAGAAGCCGAAACCATCAAATTTATGGCATAAAATGACTTTAATGATTCGTTATCACACACTGTGAGGATGTTGCCTAATAAGGACTGACTGTTCATTTGTACAACCACAAACATCTGGGAACTGTTGCTCACTTTTTAAGGCAGCAACTAAGCATTATTATCATTGCTGACCAACAGTATAGCATGTCAGAGTAATGTGAAAATGCACGGCAACATTTCCCAAAGTGAGATCTTCGAATGTCAAAAGTTCTAAAACAAGCAGCAAATCCTCACATTTGAAACAGAAACGACGGATGACAGTGACTCTCTCCTGTCTATGATTCAGGTCTCTGTCACAAGGTTGAGATTACAAACAAAGCAGCATGTAAAACTGATGCAGATCATGCAAAGCTGAGTTTTGAAGTCATGTGTCAAAGGCACCAAAGGAACTATCCTGAAGCACAGAATCAACGTCCATCACCGAGGTGGAAAGACGACGACGAGGAGGAGCCTGATTTCAGCTTTTTAAACAGATGGATGCTTGATTCCAAACTTCAAAGAAACACACAGTGAAGAAGCTCTGTTTTAGACTAAAAGGCCTTTTTTCCACATTATCAAGTAAAGAGTAGAACAGAACATTTTAAAACGACCTACCTGTGACTACTCCTGCTGTCTCACTCCCTGACGCTTGTCCACTGCTTGTATTTCCTTCTCTTTTCACTCCTCAGCTGCTGCCACCAGTGCTTTTGAGTAGACGGGGAAGTAGGAGGAGTCCCACCACTCCCATTTAACTCACGACAGCCAATAACGAAGCAGCGTGCACCTCCACCTGGCAGGTACGAGCTCTCTCCCTCCCGGCCAATCAGCAGCGTTCAGTGCGAGCGCAGGGCAGCCTGGAGGCATGTGAGACGAGTAGCCAGCGAGGCCGGCGTGCAACGACATGGCGGGCAAGCGGCAGGGAGAGGGGGGAGGAGGAGGAGGAGGGGAATCCCACACTGAGGAGAGGGGGAGGGGGGAGTCCACACTGGATTCCTGGAAGCTGAGTGGATTGCAGACTCTTCTCACAAGGTCAGGACTTCAGAGGATGTGACTCATTCCAAATCCTGGCTGACTCCACTGAAAGAAGAAGAAGAGGAAGAAGAGGAAGAAGAAGAAGAAGACACAAAGAGAAATAATAACCAGTGTGAAAATGACAAAGATCAACACTCACATAATCACATGTACACTGAAACAGGTTTTTCTTGCTGTAATGAGTCCTGCTGGCTCTTAAAAGATCCTGTTCTGTGCAAAAATATACTCCAAAATGTTCACTATAAAAAGCCATGATGAGGCTTCTGCAGTTTGACAAATGAAGAGAGAGCGAACCAAACATTCAGTGTCTTCTTACTTTGCGTCCACTGCAGCTCAGCACTGAAGCTCTGTGGAAACACAGAGGAGTGAAAAGGCAGAATCTCACTTCATGTCAGAGTCCAGTCTGTGTTTCACCAGCCGGAGGTGATCCCAGCAAGCAAAACCTGTTTCGACCTACATGCAGGCATGTGTGTATTGTTTAAAAAAAACAACTACGCTTTAAGTGGTCTGATGCATTCTGGGTAAACAGGAACACAGGACAATATATATATATAATATTTCCTTGAAAATAATGATTTCAGCTATTTTTACAGTTGTCTTTGTCATTAGTGCTTTAAAATATGACAGACGTGTAACAATAAACTTGAAATACTGAATTGATATTTTATGTATTATTAGACTTTTTAGGAAATCACAATTTCCTGGAGTCCAAAGTGTCTTCATGTGTCTTATTTTGTCTGACCAACAGTCCAAAAATATTCAGTTTACTATCATTTAAGAGAAGTGAAGCAATAAAAGCCAAAAACCGTCAAATAATTGGTATTTTGCTTGAAAAATGGTGAAATGGATGACGATTATTCTCTGTCCTTTCGTCATCATCTTAAAACACACCTTCACCACCATGTCTGAGGTGGTGCATTGAGGCCCTCTGGGATCATCAGAGTCCAGCTCTGCGGTGGCCCCTAAAGACTTTCAGCTCCATCAGTGTCACATCTCTAACAGTGAGTCGGTCTAATCCCAAACACATGACGGCTGCGGTTCTTTAGCTGTGAAGAGGGGCCGGACCTCCTCATCTCACCTTAGAAATCCCCGACAGCTGTGCCGCGCTCAGGATCCCTGAGAATCCCTGAGAAGGGAAGCATTTCTTTCGTTTTCATCTCTGGAGGTGTGGACGGGTTCATCCAGTCTCACTTTCATTACCTCTTACAGCCGTCAACAATCATCAACGATGCGTTCAAGCACTTTTTAAGCAAAGAAACTCCAGACATTAGTGCTGGAAGAAGTACTCAGATCCTTTATGTAAGCGAAGGTAGCAATACTACAGTGTAGAAATACTCTGGTACCAGTAAAAGTCCTGCATTTGAAACTTTACTCGAGTAAAAGTATTTGCATAAAAATATATTCTAAATACCAAAAGAAGAAGCATTACTTTAAAGTTGCATCTGTTAAAGTTGGAGCTACTTTTAAATACTTTATGTCCTGGTGGGTGTCCTAATTCATAAAAACAGCATCATTTATTAGTTATTTTGTATTAATACAACATATGAAGAATAATCTGAGTACAGCTGTCAGATAATTGCACTGGAGTGAAAAATACAAAATCTCCTCTGAGATGTGGTGGAAGTTTGAAGTAACAGAAAATGGAAATACTCAAAGTACAAGTACTTCAAAATTGTGCTAAAGCACAGTACTTATGTACATGTACTTAGTTACCTCCTTTAACCCACATGACACAGCTACATGCATGCAGCACTCAGGACACGCTCATCAGGCTCCACATCCGGCGTGAAGTCATCAGATCACAGATCAGCGTCTGCGTCGTGACTCACGCCGTCATTAGGAAAGAGAAAGGATGAGTCCTCTCGGATTCATGGGCGCTCAGTCGTGTTCTCAGGCGCAGAAACCTGTTTGAGGGTTCAGATAACGAGCCGCCGCCTCCTGACGCAGCTCGCCGCCTTTACGCAAAACAAGAAGCAGGCAGCTAGAACGCTCGCCGTGATTTCTGATGAAGATCTCTGTTCCGATGCTAAATCAGATCAGATCTTTACGTACGCTTATACGTGCGAAGGCACAGAGAAATATGACTCCTGTGTTAGCTGACTCACACTGGCTGCCAGTTTTTTTTTTTATCAGCATTGATTCGGACATTTTATTGATCCTTTTAAAGTGTTAAATGGCCTTGCTCCAAATTATATAAAGGATTTATTGACTCCCTCTGTGGCAATCAGTGCATGTGGCTCTGCTGGTTGTTTCTAGACCCGGCTCTGATTTAAGGTGACCGGGCCCCGTGGTTCAAGCCCCCAGACTGTGGAACACCGACAAGCTACATCATTAGCATTTTTAAATCCCCTCGTGGGTCTTTCCTTTATTAGAAAGTGTATGTGAATATTGAATATGTTGCTGAATATTATTCCAACAATTTACTCTTTTAACTGTATTTCCCTCCCCAGTGTTTTTATATTGTTTGGTCCGTCTGTTCCTGTATTGTTGCTTTTGGTTCCTAACAAACATGCGAACAGCCGATCTGTGAACAGTCCTCTTTGCTGTTAGTTCTGCTGTTCATTATCATCGCGCTGCCTCCTGTTCGGTGCGTTCTTGCTTAAAATTCAACACAAAGAGAATCACAAGTTCAGACAGCGAGAACGTAAACGTGCTCAGGAGCAAATTCCTCTCATGTCCGTGCAGGAGGTTTAGTAACACTCATTCATGTTGTTATATCGTCAACTTGGGCACGACTTAGAAATCTGGTGTCGTCACAGCAAAACGATGGATTTGGGTTGCATTTTGAGCTTTAACTGGAGGTTTGACAGATATGAGGCTAAAGGTCAGTATTTCTCAACACCTGCTGCTTTCATTTTCACCAGACTTCTTTTAAAGGATAACTTTGGTTTTTTACAACCTGGTCCTTATTTCTAGCAATAAATACGACCATTTACTCCCCCAGACAACTTTGGTGGCATTTGGAGTCGTTTTGAAGAAATTAGCCCCAGAGGAGCGGCGTGTATATCCGTATAATGCGAGTACTCGGGGCATCCATGTGCAGCCTCTATATAACGCATAATCTGCAGAAACTCGTTCATATTCCAATATTTAGTTATGATATGCTGGTGCTATTCCCCTCTGAGCCGGCGGTCGGCTAGTTTAGCTGTAGTTTGGCACAGCTATGGTTCGTTATTGCGTATTCGTAGCCGACCGCCGCAGAGTCAGCCGTGTTGTGGCTGGCTGCTCGCAGCGCCCGGCGTTCGGTAATGACATCATCCACGTCAGAGGTAGTTGTCGAGAGACGCCAGATGTTGATAACATGCCACCACGGGCTCAGAGGGGAATAGCACCAGCATATCAGAACTAAATATTGGAATATGAACGAGTTTCTGCAGATTATGAGTTATATAGAGGCTGCGCATGGATGCCCCGAGTACTCGCATTATACGGATATACGCGCCGCTCCTCTGGGGCTAATTTCTTCAAAACGACTCCAAATGCCACCAAAGTTGTCTGGGTGAGTAAATGGTCGTATTTAATGCTAGAAATAAGGTCCAGGTTGTAAAAAAACAAAAGTTATCCTTTAAATCTGCTTTTTCTATGTTCCCCAACCTTAAAGAACCCTTAATAAACAGAGTCTATATACATGCTACTGCTTCTGTGATGCTGTAATGTTTATTGCATAGAAAAATAAACTGGTAGATGGACAAAAGCTGTGTTTTGATTTGTTAACCTGCATCTGAAGGCTTTACAGTGTCGCAAGCCTGAAAGTGTTAAAGTGTTATTTGTAAGGGGATGGTGTGAGCAGAAAGGTCAACTTATTAAATCACTTGTGAGGTTCATGATATCATACGTAGGGTTGAGCTGAGCTGGAGATGTAAGACACTACATGTATTTGACAAATATATTTACTACTTCACAAAAAACTAAAGAAACCTGATGTGCTTGGAAAAAACATCATATTGGCAAAGATTAAACCAGTTGTTTCCAGCCTTTTCGCCTTGTGACACCTATATAAAAGCAGGGTCCATCTGGGGCCCTTCGTCACATTTTCAAAGAGATATTTCCCATTTAAACTTCTCTGATGATCTTCGTTCAAATAACAGTTTGAGGTCCAAAGAGGGAAGATTATCTAATTTTTTACAAAAGAAAAAAAGCAAAGACTGGAGAAACGTCTGAAAAGTTTTGAGTTTGTTCTTCTTTCCTCTCCCATTACCCTCAAGACAACCTTTTTACGGTCTGACCCCCTTGGTTAAGAATCATTGGACTAACTACCACACTGTATATAAAGATGTTCAAACTAGCTCCAACTCAAGCAGGAAAATGTCACGTTGATGCGTCAGTATTGACAAGGACTGCAACTAATGATTATTTTCACAGTTAATAGATTCATCGTTTAGTCTATAAACTGCCAAAAAAAAAAAGGGAAATTGCTTCTTCTGCCAGACTCTTCATTTACCATCATAAATGACAAGGAAACACAGGAAATCCTCACATTGAAGAAGCTGGAACCAGAAAATGTTTGACTTGAAAAACTGGTGAAAGAATCAGTTAATTCTATTTCCACTGACTGATCGATTGACAAATTGGTTCAGCTCTGACATTAATGGTCTAATTATGTAACATATCAGTCGCAGAGGACATTTAACTGCAGAATCAGTACTTACTTTTGATATCTTGAGTATACTTTGCTGATGATACTTGTGATGGGTAATTCTACTTAGGGAGGGTCTTTGAACTGAGGACCTCTCCTAGTAATGGAGTATTTTTTTGTGAATGTGTTGGTACTTTTACTTGAGTAAAGGATCTGGGGACTTCTTCCACCGCTGGTTGGCCTGCTCCAGTTGATCAAAACATATAATCAGATGAAGCAACCACCTGTAAGGCGTGAGCAGACGGCAGACAGGTGACCCCACCACTGTGAGACAGGTACAGCTCAGGTGAACACTGACTCACAATGTTGTCACGACACAAATGTGCTGAGCTATGATAAATCTTGTTAACTCATGTTTCCTTTTCACACGCTTCATTTCTGCCTGAGTTGTATTTCATAATGGCTTATAGTCATCTGAGCAGCGGCAGTAAGTTTATCGGAGTCTTACTCACCTTAGACTGATTTAACACTGTCCTCACTCGGCCACCGTACGCTACTAACGCTAACCTAACGTCAGCTAGCTACGACAAGCGGCTAGCACTCCGTTAGCTACTGGTAAAGACAAGTAAATGGTTAAAACGATATTCGGTTAGAAAGGTAAGAAGTTAGACTAAACTTTTTCACCATTAAATCAACTGAAAAATTACACCACAATTTGTATTAGCTAGTAACGTTGATGCTAGCTGCGCAGCGCTAAAGTGAAGTGTTAATAAAAAGGTGGTCGAGTGGGGGCGAGGGCTCAACTGTATCCTTCCGCCAAGTGGCCGTACATTAGCGCATTAATACCTAAATGAAACTGTTCTGCGGTCAAAGGTGGGATTTTATAACTTTAAGTGCGGCTCCGCCAGCCAGGTAAAATCAAATCATTTAAAGCACGAGAACGGATGCATAGATAGATAAAACTTAAATCAAATAAAAAACATTAATGCCAATAGATATTATCTGATGAGATATATAGATACATAACTTTAAAAACGTTTTAATCCTGTATAGTTAACCTATATGGGGAATTGTAGTCAGTGATGGAAGAAGCATTCAGATCCTTTACTTGAGTAAAAGTATCAACAATCCAAAAAATACTCTATTACAAGTGAAAGCCCTGCCTTCAGATATACTTAAATAAAAGTATAGAAATATTATCAAAGTCTATTTAAAGTACCAACAGTATTTGTTCTGCAAAAAGCTCGCCCCTGTGAGTTTTACCTCCATGCTTTATCTTTTTTGATGTAGTACTGATGCATCAATAAGCAGCATTTTACTGTTGCTGGAGTCAGCTTATCTAGGCTACTTTGTGTGCAGAAATATAATATTATATATACGATATGATATTAAAGAAACAAAAAGCTAATGTTTGCCGAAATAATTCATAGCCATATTTTGGACTTATGACTAAATAAAAGTCTCCACCATACCAACTTTTGATTTTACAGAAATGAATAATGTGTTCAGCTGATTCAGCTGTTAATGATTCAGTAAAACAGGACCGTACATGCATATTTCTTGGCAGTTGGCAGCATTTCTATGCACCAGCATGATTTATACAAATTCTACTTCTAGTCCAGCAGGTGGCGCTGTGGCAGGAAAATCAAATTTAAGGAAGTTAATGTGGATGCTGCATAAAGGAAAACTTCATCCTTCATTTTATCAGAATAAATCAGGTTCAGAATCTCCAAATTTGGAGATACATGGCTTTCATTGCAGGAAAAGTGTGTGAAAAATGTCAGTAAAAGTCTGAGTATCAGTAACATGTACTTAAAGTAAAAGTGTTCATGTTGCATCAAAATGTTCCTGTCAGTGTTTTTCTATTATATCTGATGTCTATGGATTAATATTACTGCTGCATTAATGTGGATGCTGCATGAAGGAAAATCTACAGCGATGCATCATATTCTATAAGATCATCATGTGTTTGTAGCCTGGCTGTCCTGTGAGAACCTCGTATCTCAGAAAAACAGCCTGTTTTCAGCTTTGTGATGATGCATTTTCAGCTGATCCAAGAGGCTTTTTAAACAGTTTATTCAGATGAAGAAGGACGAGAATTTTCTCAAGACATAAAGGAAAACTTCATCCTTCATTTTATAAGAATAAATCAGGTTCAGAATCTCCAAATTTAGAGATACATGGTTTTCATTGCAGGGAAAGTGTGTGAAAAATTGCAATCTGAAAAGTAACTAGAGTCGTCAGACAAATGTAGTGGAGTAAAAAGTGCAGTATCTGTCTCTGAGACGGAGTGCAGTAGGAGAGCTAAATATGCAATGTTCCTATTTTGCCACTAGGTGGCAGAAAACAACCACTATAAGACTGGCTCCTGCATGTACGTGTTGCATCTATCTATCTATCTATCTATCTATCTATCTATCTATCTATCTATCTATCTATCTATCTATCTATCTATCTATCTATCTATAATAACTCTCATGCCTAATAATAGCCTGGATATTTTCACTTCAGACAATGAATGTTCTCTCTGTCATTCCTCATGCTGCTACCAAACTACACACTCATACGTGTCCTGCAGCTCTGCTCTTCACTACTGTATTGAGTGTGTGTGTTTAGTCGTGTGGTTAACATTTACAACGAGGCAGATATGAGACCATGCGGGAACACTTACAGAAGAGCCCGGCAGAGAATGAAAGTTTATCATCAGTCACGTTGCCCTTTAAAAGGCGCATTCCACCAATATCACGCATGAAGCTCAGTTGACTTGTCACAAGGAGAACTATTCATGCTGTGAAAACAGCTGTGTAATGTGCCCCGTGGCACTGAGGAGAGCCAGAGCTCTTATATCATCTCAGCTTGAGGCTTGAATTTTTTAACAGAAAGCTTTCATTAAAAGCTGCTGGTATGGAGTTGAATGAAAACAAGCATTTAGGAGGCAGAGGGGCTCTAATTACAGATTGAGTTGCATTAGGGAGACTCACACTATGTACTAAAACACTTTAAATTTCACTCTCTGTTATCTTTAATCCTCTCCTGTAACTTCCACAACTTTATGCAAGTGCAAAGGAATGAAAATACATGCCTTTAAATAATAAAATATACGTTGGCCACGTTCCATTTAGTTTGCTTTGAGTGACCCTGTTATATGTCACCAGCTGTGTCACAGATCCATATTTCCTACACACTGATCTGCATCAGTTAATCCTCAGAAATATCGACACTGAACCGCTTAATCCTAACAGGAAATGATGTCATGTGAGGTCAGATGTCAAGTTTATGAATATTAATCTTTTCTTTTTTTCTTCCAGTTCCTTTGTGCGTTGCATTGTGGGAGAATGTGGTGCATCAACAGCACGCTCAGTGAGTGATTGTATTATTATTAGTCTGTAGAGAGAAATAATGTGAGTTTTAGTCCCATTTCCAGCACAGTGCATGTACAGCAGTACACAGACATCTTCATGTGCACACCATGCACAACCATACGACTCAGAATTATACAGAACCTCCTCGTTCATCAGCTCATTTATTTGTTTATTCATTTATTTACTGATTTCTGTTAATATAAAATATATAAATATATAAAACAGATTATAGACACTCTGTCATGGCTGACTGGGACACTGAAGTCATCATTAATGTTATTAACACTTGTTCTTTTTCCACTACGAGAAGTCAAAATGTCTTTTTTTTTAAGTCATGTGATCGTGAACAAACGCGCTCTTGATGATAACACGACTGTCAGTATTCAGGTCAGTGAGATTTATTCAGAAAACAAAACGACATGTGATGCACAAGATGGACAGAGGAGACATGTACTCAGCTTTCAGAGGGAGGAATGAGGTTTGGGGAGCGCTGGTCTAATGCGGGGACTCTGATGCCTGTTCGCCTCCACATGTGTATCAAATGCCTGTCATGCTAAAAGGCTTGTTTACACACACACACACACAAAAATGGCTGACTTTGCTTGATACAGACTGTATCAGCTCCACATCTTTCCCACCCTGCAGCAACACAACAGCAACACGAAGCCTTCAGACGCTCCATGTTTGTACAGTAGCAACAGCTCCAAAGTATTTCCAGTTCCATTAGTGTTCAAACGTGTGGAATCGCCGGCCACAGAAGCTTGATTCAGTACAGATGATGAAAGGACTCTATATCCTGAAAGGCCTTTCATGCTGTTAGGTCGTAGAAAGTCTTCTGTATTCGTCAAGTTTTTTAATTACTCAGAACTCAGAGACCATGTAGAAGTTCAGCCAAGAGCAGTTTATTATAAGATCAGTTGGTGGTGGAAATCCAGGTGGAGACTGCCTGAAACCCCCAGAAGGAACACTGATGAGGATCAGGGCGAAGCGGGCAAATCAGGAAGGCAGGAGACAATGCACCTGGAGCACAGGTAAAATAGGATAAGGCCGCTTCAAAGACAACAACGGGAAACTACGGAGAAGTAGGCAAATCTACTACGACGCACAGAAGGAACGTGAAAGGGCCGGGGGTCACGCACTGCAGGCTGCAGGTGTAGTTGATGGGTGGACTGGGAGCAGGTGAGCAGGTGAGCAGGCGGGGGGAAGGAAACTCACACCCTGACTGAAACACAGGGAGACAAAGGACAAACAGGAGACACTGCAGCGGGAACACAGCAGAAACACTGGACATGAGCGAGCTGCACCCTCACAGTGTGTATGCTCTATATCATCGCAACAAGAGGAATTATTTGTACACGGAGAACAAAACTCGAGTCAGTCTGACCTCTGAGTCGACTGCAGGGGGCCCAAAGAAAAACAGGCTCCCAGAACTAAGAGCCCAGTTGAAAACAACATTCAGTGATCTCAGGTCACTTCTGCTTTTCTGCGCTGGAAAACAAATTTTTGGCCGAAATGGTTCATGCAACACTGCATCTGCAGTAAGACAGCCATTATTGAAGGAACGTGGGAGAAAAACATCGTTATAAATACTGTTTGTACCTGTATTATGGACTCTGCAGAGGCAGATCATAAAGGAGCAATTAGACCCATTCAGCTGGACTAATGCTATCAATCAAATATTACAGCGGCTTATCAAAGACATGATTATATCAGCTGATAAAACAGAGAGGAGATGCATTTTGTCCACCAGAGAGCACTGATATGTTTATTTTTCAGCTGTAAAATGTCTCAGTCAAGGGAGATACGGAGATATGAAGAATGGAAGAACGTGTGAATTCAATCAGATCTGTTCAACTCTGAAATATAGAAATATGCTTAAATAAACTGCATCAGCCTCAAAAGTCCATCATGGACGGGTTCTGTAATTCAGATAATAGCTTTTCTAGTTTATTTTGCAAACTTAAACTGCTTTTCTGAACTTTCAAATATGTCAGAATCATCCAAAAATAACATTACAGTGTTTTAAGGGAGTAAGTGCATATTAAAAATGAGTTTTTACATAACTGACCCATCTGTGACTCTGATCTGTTGCACATTACGGTGCAGCATGAATGTGCTTGCGTGAGAACATGCGAGCACATGTGTTTTCAAATGTGGAAATGCACATGTAGGCCGTTATGTGCCTGTGTGTGTTACGTTTCACGGTATTTACAGTTTGGGTCCTTGACATTAAAGAGAAAAGCTTGTGTCCACATGAAGACAAAGAACAGGCGACCGGCTCACATGCGAGCACGCATGTCCTCATGTGGAAAAAGCATGAAAAAGAAAAAAGAGAAAGCAGATTCACAGTCCACGCCGGCGACCTACTTTAGGTTTAGGACCTCACGGCTCCACCTCTGCTGTGATTGGGCGAAAAACACATGCATATGGCTTTAATTTGGAGTTTGGGGGTCCTTCTTTTTCAGGGTGCAGGAAACATGCTCAGCAAATAAAGTCGAGAGTAAAAAAATGAATCACGGTCTGTGCCGTGGTTTGATCCAGAGCAGTCTGAGACTGATTTCTTCACTCATTGTGGGCCGATGTGCACAAAGTGTCCTTGGCAGCCGGTTTCATCTGGTTTGGATTAAATTTCATTGTTTTTCACAAATTTGTCGTGCTGCTCTCAGGGAGAAAACCACATACCTCGCTGGTCATGTGACTGTTTTTCTGCTTTCTGTTTGTTAAATGTTTCCCAGACTTTTCATCACCTCAGCAGCTGAGACCCTCATTTTCCTGCTGCTGACCCTCTTCATCATCATCCGACACAGTGGTGGAAGAAGTATTCAGATTATTTACTCGAGTGAAAGTACTACAGTAATATCCAAATGTGTAAAGGTCCTGCAGACAAAACCTCATTTCAGTAAAAGTCTTGCAAAAAGTATCAGCAAAATGTACTTAAAGTACTTAAAGTAAAGGTACCCATGTATCAGTAAAATGTTGCTGTCAGTGTTTCTCATCATATCTGATGTTTGTGGATTAATATTCCTGCTGCAGATGTTTCAGGTTGAGCTCATTTGAATTACTTTATATACTGTTGGCTGGTTTAATCTACAGCGATGCATCATATTCTATAAGATGATCATGTGTTTGTAGCCTGGCTGTCCTGTGAGAACCTCGTATCTCCGAAAAACAGCCTGTTTTCAGCTTTGTGATGATGCATTTTCAGCTGATCCAAGAGGCTTTTTAAACAGTTTATTTAGCTGAAGAAGGAGAATTTTCTCAAGACATGAAGGAAAACTACATCCTTCATTTTATCAGAATAAATCAGGTTCAGAATCTCCAAATTTGGAGATACATGGTTTTCATTGCAGGGAAAGGGTGTGAAAAATTGCAAACTGAAAAGTAACTAGAGCCGTCAGACAAATGTAGTGCAGTAAAAAGTGCAGTATCTGCCTCTGAGACGGAGTTCAGTAGGAGTGTAAAGTTAAATAAAATGGAAATACTCCAGTAAAGTACACGTAAGTACAGTACTTGAGTAAATGTAACCTTCCACCAGCGCTCAGATATGATAAATGTGGCCGATTTGATGCTCTCGTGAACAGAAAACATGTGGTCAACCACAGAGCGCCACGTCCAAACCTCTCTGTTCATCAGCCAGAGAAATGTCATTTCACTCATGTGTCAGACAGCAAAGGGCCTCAACAGTGAGGCCCAGCAGAGACCAGAGACCCTCTGCGTCTCCCCCACCCGCCACGTTTTTACCGCTCAGCATTCCTGCCCACTGCACACGCCTGCCTCTCGTACAGATTCCTTCACATGTCTTAACTGGTTCAATAAAGGCCAGGTTCTTCAGAAAATGACAGAATTGATCGGCTTTAGTGCATAAAGGGATGTGTGATGGACAGGCTGCATTTCCAGTTCTCCTTTGCTCTTTTGGTGCGTGGGCAGAGGCAGAACACATGAAACCAGTGTTGGGGGAAGAGCAGGAATGCAGGGGTAATTGTGTAGCTCTGAGACTGTAGTTCACTGCCTTGTTTGGCGCAGCCATGACGGTGTGGTTTCATGCCTGAACGACCGGCGTCCAGAAGGACCTCGAGCAGCTTTGAGCTTTCTGGGATGCTGAAGTCTCTCCGAGCCTCTGGCTTCGTCTGTCTCAGTGTGAAACATGTTGATTTTCAGCAGCGGTGGAATGCAACAAAGCCTATTGTCTCACGTAAAACCACGCATCTCCAAGTGTAGAGATTTTGAACGTGACTTTTTCTCATAAACTGCAGGATGAAGTGTTCCTTCTCCCGCGTCTTCAGCTAAATAAACCGTTTAAAAACTCTTGGATTAGCTATAAAATGCGTCGTCACAAAGCTCTTTAAAGATGTGTGATGTTTTTTGTGTCCACATTCAAAGTGCAAACGATGTGAACACGGTTTCAATAAGACTGACTGAATAAAGAAAAAAAATGTAGACGAGTGAAAAGAACGTCTCCTTCTGAAATGTTGTGGAGTTAAAGTACAAAGTGCCATGAAATGAAAATACTCGAGTCAAGTACCTCAGATGTGTACTTCAGTGCAGTGAAGTGAGGTCTGTTCATCCCAGCACTGCACCTCAGAGACCTCATCCATCCACTGAAGATGATGAAGACTTTCACTGTCTTTGTATTAACTGTTTATTTTGCTTCCTTAATGTTCCAGCTGTTGTTTAAACCTCAGCTCTGTTCTTTGCACTTTGAGCTTTATTTTGAAAAGGCGCCATATAACTTAACTTTTATTATTATGATGCTTTGTTGAACTGCAGATATGCCAGAAATTACTTTTTTTATCTGTATTTGATAACATGACAGTACAGAGAGAAGACAAAATGTGAACACGGCCCTGTGATATGTTGGTTAACTGCTCAATCACCAGGATGGCTGAGTTCTTATCTTTTCTTTAGTGGCACAGAGTCAAACCTGCTGGGAACTGAACACTGTGAGCAGCGTGCAGGTATTTCCTCACTGTATGACACCGCCCGACGCTCCTGTTCATATATCTTATAAGTAAAGTTTGCAGGGCAAGTTGTCCTTTCTCTGTCTATATATTTAAAAAAGAAGTGTTTAATGACGGAGAATATAAACTGCAGGAGCAAAGCCTTGAAGCTTCTAGAGCTTTGTTCAGAAAAACTATTTTATGTGTGAGAGACTGAGGGTGATTCATAAGGGTGAGGCAGGTGGTGTACCGTGAGCAAAATGTTGACAAAAGTAAGTGGGACAAAGGTAAGAAAGGCTTTGAAAATGGACATGGACTATCTACTGGGCAAAGGTGAGGTTAGCCACAGAGTTCAGCAGCACAGTGGGTGAGATAAACAGAGCAGCAGTGGGAGGTTAACCAGCATCTGGCATTGACCTATAAAACTCTGTTATCTTTCACACTGTGGATGTCACAATGTGTTGGATCGATGGAGGGAAGATGACTCAATTTGTACAAGTACAAGCAGTACACCTAGTTTTGTCCTGGCGTGTATAATAGTGGTGCTTTTTTATGCATGAGTGAAATGAAGACGTAAAATCAAGTCTAAACCCATAAATGAGCACAATCCTCACACAGTGCAGCAGGCTAACACACTTCAAAGCTAACATGATGCTGCAGAGGTTTTCTCACATTTACATTCGTTATTGCTATTAGAACCTCAAATAAACAGGTTGAATGTGGGGAAGGAGAAGGAGTGTGTGTGTGTGTGTGTGTGTGTGTGGATGTGGATGTGTATTACGCAAATTGTGGGGACATAAATCTGTTTACACAGTCATGTTGTGGGGACGCGCCCTACTTATTGGGACAAATGGCAAGTCCCTGTAAAGTAAATCATTACATTTTAGTGTGAAGACTTGGGTTTGGTTAGAGTCAGGGCGAGGAAGTCGTGGTTATGGTTGCTTGAATGTAAGTCCCCAGAAGTGATGGAAATATGACTCTCTCTGTTTGTGTGTGTGTGTGTGTGTGTGTGTGTGGAGGAAATCCGGTCTCAGATAGCCTTAAAGTGCTTAAAGAAGAAATGGTGCACCTGTTGCAGGTGTGGACCAGGCGAACACACACTGAGAGAGATTGAAAGAGACACAGCAGACTAACACACCATCTACACCTGCATTTAAAAAGGATCCGATCTTGCCTTTCACACCTACCTAAGATCCAAGCACACGGCGAGCCAGATGTGGTCAGGCGGATCCGATCGCAATGTGTTTACACACTGCGTTTTTCTCACCTGGATTTTAAATTCAAAGTGTGAAAGGTGAGAGAGACAAAAGCACTGAGGCAGCCATGCATGTAAGAGAGGGATCGCGTCTGGGATCTGTGTGTGTCACTTTAACAGGAGCCCGTGCAGCATGTGGACTCTGCACATCAGCAGTTTTATGTGGTCTCAAAGTTTATCTGGCTTTCATATGAATGGCAACAATGGAGACGTTGTTCCCGATATGCTCATCACAGACACACAAGCACTGTTTTCCCTCACAGCACGCACCCCCAGAGTCTCCCGCTGAACGCTCCCCAAAACAAAATCTGGTTCTCATTCGCAGTTTGTCCTCCGGTTCCCATCCCCCCGCGCCCTCACGGTCTCTCTTTAAGGCTTCCCTCCACGTCTGTTTTTCTCGTCCCCCTCTGGGATGAAGCAACAAAACTGGGGTGTGTGTCCTATCTGTCTGTGAACTGTTTATTGTCTCAATGAGCCCTGCGAATGGACGGAGGCACCCATAAGGCAAACTGTCTCGGATGTCCTGCTTCTTGCAGGACACGGGGGTCAGATAAATATTGAGGAGAGATCAGCTGCCTGGTGGGTTAGAGCACCGCAGACCTGACAGGAGCTAAATCCTGGATATCTCAACCTCATATGGGACATAAGGACAGTTCAAACTCCTTACAGACAGACAAGTGTCCTCATCCAAACTCAGTTCTGCCACTGTTGGCCCCTTTTGTTCCTTCGCCTCATTAGCACAAACAGTGAATATTCCAATTAAGGACAGTGGCATCGCTGTGCCCACAGCGTCCTCACATGCTGTCGGCCGGAAACATTGGACAGAAAACGGCGAAGGCCGCGGTAATTAAACAGACGCACATTGACGAGGCGAAGCCATTCCAGAAGCTTGCATCAGTTCCCAAGCGCAGAGCGAAGAGTTCATCTTTTTTCTGAGGGAGTCTTGCAAGGGGAAGGTCCGATTACATTAACTGTTACACAGTCAAAAGCATGTGAGAATGAGGGACGCTAACTCAATGAACTGAGCCTCAGCAGGAGAATGGCTTGTGGTGTTCTGTGGGAGTGTGTAACAACATCAGAAACATTATGTCTAAGTCTGTATTCACTTAACGTCTTTCACATTCTTGTGGAATCAGGAAGCAGTGATGGACTTGATGAACTTGGGCTGTAGGTTGTGGAACGTACAGAAAACGTGAACTCTGCTGCTGCTGCTGTGAAGGCTGCTTCACTCACTCACTTTCCCACAGCTGTAGTGCAGTTGAAGTAATGTCTTCAACGGGAGTGCAGCACAAAATTCTGGACCCTGTAATTCTCTATGGACCCCCCCCCCCCCCCCACACACACACACACACACATGTTCCTATCTTTGTGGGCCCTCCTCACATAAGGAGGTCCATCCGTTCTACTCCTCCGGTCTTCAAACCACAGTTGATTCGATCATCATGTCTTTCTGTGACACACCCAGTCTTGGCCTCAATTCATGCAATGATTGTCCAGCTCGCAGAAGGTTGGGGGGGGCGGGGGGGCAGGATTTCAACACAGTGATTTTGGCAGTGCTGACTCTGCACGCGGGTGTGGACACAGTGAACCGAAGACTTGAATAAAAACACAATGTTTTTCAGTCATTCATCCAAGTTCATGTTCCTCCCCCCTCCCCGGGACGTTTACTTGCGTCTCTTTTTATTGTCCCACATACACTGATGATGGAGCCTCTTTCCTTGACAGGGGGGCAGCATGCAGTTAAATGGTTTTATGAAAAAGTGGAGTAAGTGATTCTGGATAAAGATTGTTGAACTCAGCAGCTCAGCAAGTCAAATATTTTCACCCCCAGTTGGCAGAGTAACACCTCCCCTGTTATTTACCCTTCATTCCTCGTGGGTGAGAGATAACATGCTTATCATGGAAGCCACAATGAAAGAAACACCTTAATGAAAGCACAAATACAGTTTTCGAAGTCTTTTTCTCGACAAAAAACTTTCTTCTTTGCTAACTTTCCAAAGTTACCCAGCATTTGACCAGTTAGCAGGCAGCCATGAGGTTTGCATGCACTGACCATAACTGCATTAACTTTTTAATAACTCCACCTCAAAGTCTGGCCAATTACCACAAAGTCGTGTTGTGAACATGCAGCGATCCTCAACACACGAACACACACACACACACAGGACATAAAGGCCCACCAGCCTGTGTTTATCCCTCACAGAACATCTGTTTTTCATCTGGCCTCATTCAGTGGGGCCTCTTTTCCAGAGAACACAATAAGAGAATATATAGATCTGAGTAAAATGATTTTACTTCTGCGACAAACTCTGCAAGTTTTTTTTCAGCACAAGCACCGGACGGCTGACGGACCTTGACGAGATTTTGGGTGAATTGGATTAGAGTCGCCGACTGCGCTCAAGTTCAAGTAGCTTTATGTGACGTTGGCACACGTATAGAGTACAGGCACACTGGACGTTTCACAACAAGAAGAGAACAAGAAATGAAGACACACATCTCATTTCTTTTGCTTACTTACTTTATAGCTACACTACTCCTACGAAAAGTACCACATACAGTAATCATTACTTAATACTATACATTTTCTATAGAACAGAACAAATATGCAATCTAATGCAAAACTACAAATTATGGCCTCAAAGCTTCACAAAGCTTTCACAGGGCTGTGGCATTGGACTGCATTATACTGTACAAATTACTTCCACCGCTGTTGTTCTTTGATGGAAGCTCAACAATACAACGTAGCTGCTTGATGACACAGCATCCTGTGTCAGGTGGTGATTCGCTGCTTCCTGACAGTAATTCTGAGGTAGAGTTATAAAGTCACCATTTGGAATTTCCTCGTAATACGAAAACTCATTTCTTCCTTCCTTCCCCGGTCTCACTTTAAACTCTGGATGATTGCGACTGGAGTTTAGAACTTATGGAATCCACAACAAGAACAATCATTAGTTGCAGCTCTCTCTCTATATATAAAAAAGTTAAGAATTGGCTTCACTTCAACACAGTGCAAGAGAAAAATGCTTAAACATTAACGCATAAGTGATAATAATCTAGTCAGAATGATAAGAATGGTGCATGTATGCGGAAACTGTATGATACACTGTAAAGGATATCATTAGGTGTACTATGTGCACAGAAACGAGACATTTCCCTGCATTACATGCTTTCACAATTTTCTGATAACGCTCCTGTGCTGCATGTAGACATCTTTAGATTTACTCTATTTACAGCGGCCATTTCTCTGAGTACCTCTATTTTTACATAATTAGTATTTTCAGTGTCGGACTTTCACTGTAGCTTTACTGTGTGGTGTTGGTACTTTTACTTCAGTATCTAAATACTTCCTCCACCTCTCCTTACAGCAGGTCTGATGCTGCGTGTATCGCAGCTCAACCGCGCGCGCCTCTCCGCCTCCGGGCGCACGTGCGGCATGTCAGATTCTTCTACTGTCGCACGCATGCGCGCTGGTCGGAGTGTCACCATCACCATCCCAGAAGTTGTCCAGTCTGTGGTACCCTGAGCCGCTGGTGGATCGACGTGTAGGTACCGTCGAGCGCAAGGACACCGGGACGACTCTCCGACCCGAACCGCCGCCGGAGACAGCCGACCCGCCTGAAAACCGCGGTGAGTGTGCGAGCGAGCGAGCGAGCGAGCGGCGGACTAACCGCCCGCGTGGAGCGTCGAGACAAAGAGGCTGCTGGTGCTGAATAAAAACGGCTTTTTTTCTCTTCGCATCCGAACTTGGTCCGGATAAGCAGCTAAGTTGTAAATTAGCTAGCAGCGCTCCGACATTAGCCAGTTTATCCTCCCCGCTCGCGCTGTCGCTGTTCTTTCCTTTCATTTCATCAGCGCACGCGAGATTAAAATAACTGTTCGTCGGGTTTGTAGGGCAGTTTTGAGCCGACGCACGCGAACGTCAGCCTCGGTAAAGTGTGGCGTGATGCCGGCGCTGTTTTCACATTCACATGTTGGGTGAGTGAGGCTGCCCCTGTCCGCATCTGACCGGCCGCTGCTGTCCTGACAGCCCGCCGCTCCGGGTCAGTCACCGCGACCGGCACAGAGCCAAGGGGTCTCACACACACACACACACACACACACACACACACACACACACACATCAGCGGCCATGGCTTTGACTTCCACTCGGTGCAGCAGTGCATGCCGCCGCGGCCTCTGCTGAACATGCTGGCTCTTTGGGGGTCAGGGCTCAATGGAAAGATCACACGACAGCCACACGCGCTGCTTCCCCTTCAGTCCCCGTTGGCCCCGAACAGCCGGGGCGGCTTGCTGCCTGCGCGCAACCGCGAGACCGGAGGATGTTCTCTGATTGTGGCGCAGAGCATCATTTGTAGTCTGTTTTTGTCTTCGGTAGAGTCTCAAATGTGACGGTGTTATGTAATAGAATGAGGTTAATGAGGCTCTGCTTGCTGCCCCAAAACTAACCAGTCCAGCTGTGGTTGGCACTGGGCTTTCATCGTCGGGACTCAAGCTTAGTGAAGGTACCTCATTGTGCAATCTGTTCTAATCTCTGCTGTCCTGACTTGTCACTGATGAAGATGCATGAAGAAAAGTTCAGATGCTTCTTGGCACAGCTGTAGGACCCACCTCCACCCACTCTGACTTGTTGCCTTTTAGCTCACCGCTGTTTGTAAATGTGGGCGGTAGTGGAAACTGCGCTGTCTGGAATCCATCACCAGAGAAGCAGGGTTATAATTAAATATTTAGATCACATGGGCAGTATTTTTAAGATGGGATGTGCATCAGCGAATGTGTTGGATGTGTGGATGCTGGTTGTGCCCGACCCCTGACCCCACCAGGCATGGTGGCGACGAGGCCTCCGCAGGTGATCCCGCGCAGACAACGTTGAGCCAGGCAGGAAGTTACATACAGGAACAGCTTAGAGAGGCTGGTCAGTTTTCAAAATATAACACCCTGTGCAGACTTCCAACCGTATATGAGCAATGAAAAAAGAAACCATTTAGCTACTTAGCCTGCTTTAGCACAAACATCAAGGAAAAATGGCCAAACCATCCATCAAAAATGGGCTAGCTGCGTATTTGCAGTGGAGGACAGTGGCACGTTGCTTCTGGGACGCTTCTGAAATGTACTCAGATTCCAGATTCTGGTGGAACCACAAACATTGTCTCAGTCATCAGTTTTTGCATCTGTCTTTGAGACAGGAACAGCGAAGAGAATCTGGTCAGTTTTCAAAATAAAACACCCTGTGCAGACTCCCGATCGTATATCAACAGTGATTGTGCTTCCGCCATGTGGCCTACATTCTTAAATGTTTTCTTTTTTGTTTGTTTTGATGCAATATGCGATCAGGAGTCTGCACAGGGTGTTTTATTTTGAAAACTGCCCAGATATTTTACGCTGCTCCTGTGTCTGACTTCCTGCCTGGCTGGACATGCTCTGTGCATCTTGACACGCCTTCCATCAAAACTAGACTAGCTGCGTATTTGCAGTGGAGGAGAGCGGAGAGTCGCTCCTGGGACGCTTCTGTAATGCGCTCTGTGTCCAGATTCCACATCTGGCGGAACCACACCAGCATTGTCTGAAATGGCCACGATCAAGTCCGGTCACAACCGGAACGCGATGCGGCCGCGCTCGTTGGAATCGAGCTGTAAGAGGAAGGGACGGCAAGCTGGTGGACTTATGTCGGTGGTGTGTGTGGCTGCTCTTTCTTGCTGTATGTGTGTGTGTGTGAAAAGAAGCTAACGATTAAAAGGGAAAGCCACAACTAGACCACAACTAGATCCAGATGTGAGGCCAGCTAGGCCTCATTTATTCTTTCATTCAAAGGCTTTTAAATCCCAAATGTAACCGGCCACATTTCACCATTTACACATTAAACTGGGCTTGTAGAGCCATCAAATCAAACCTGGCTGATTGGTTGTATAGTAGCTTTAAACACCTGCTATGTGTTGTAGCGGTTAGTTTACAGACTCGTTAAATATCTGGAAATTCAGAGCACTGAACACCGGTAACCGTTTCCTTCAGGCACATTTCTGTTGGTGAACTAACTTCAAACCTGTGCAGCTCAGGTGTCCTGGAGTGGCTGAACTGCACATGTTTGATCAGGTGAGGATGTGTGTGACCGTATGTGCGTGCGTTGGATCGCACTCAGGATTACAGTCGTGTGTGAGAGGAGGATATATGGGGCGGCATTAACATCAGTTCATGCCTGTGAGGCATTAGTGCTAAGCTGGCTAGTATTACAAAGCCATTTAGCTGCAAAGAAAAAAGTTTCTAATGCTTTGTAATGAGACTTTAATGGTATAAGTAGGCCTCTTTGAGGCATTACACCCAACAGAGGCAGAGAGAGGATGCAAAGGAGGTTTTATGTGTCAAATAGAGTTTAGGTCTGAAAAAAAAATCACAGTCATGATGACTCTGTAAATTTACACCTATTCATGGAAGGAATGAACCCCCCCCCCCGTCCCCCTTCCTTCCCTTCCCGCTCATCACAGGTTTTCTAACAGTGGCCTCAGCATCCTGTCTTTCATGGGCAGGCCAGACTGGAAGACACAAAGCACCTTTAATTATTGTTGTGACAGTTTTTCCCCTGGAGTTGAACCCTGTAAAGACTGAGTCAGGCAGTCCGAGAAACTTATAAACTACAGAGTAAAACTTGGACAAACTTGCGTATTTGTAGTAAAATCTGTAATATTTAATCTATGAAACCATTACGTGCCGTTAAAGTGATTCAGGTACCTCCGACACCCTCAACACGCTTTGGTAAAGGCAGCGTTTGTTACTGCAGAATGAATGGCCTCATTGATGACTCCTTCGGGAGTTGTCCTGCTTTGCTGGTACCCACACACACGCACGCACACACACACACACACACACACACACACACACACGCACACACCTAACTGAGCTCCAGCAGCCTCACATTAAGTTAAAACTACATGTCACATTCCTCCTCTGACTTCTTTCCCTTTGAACCACTGGTCCAATCATGTGGGTCCTGTTTAACCTCTGCTGTGCTCCATGCTGCCGCTTGTACTTGAACTTCTGGCCCAGACTCAGCAACTGACCCTTTGCTAAGCCCCGCCCCCCTTGGTTACCGTTGCTAAGCCTGTCAATCTTTGTGCTCTCTCACAGCACACACATGTAACAATATGATGACATGATATTAATGATAATGGCAGAGATGTTGCCCTGAAACGGTAACAGATTAAATCATAACAGATTTTATCTTCTAGCTAGCTAATTATGCTAACTTTAGCTGCTTAAGTTGGTTGAAGATAGTGTTGTCAGATCAGTTTTTGGTTTCCAGTTCTGAAAGGGATCCTAAACATGCACTTGATGACTACGTGCATGATATCACGCTGCAAGACTGAGGCTAAAGCTACACGTTCCAGGAAAATATCAGCGTCCATCAGTTGAGGATTCATGTGGAGGACATTAAAGTTAACATACAGCATTGTTCTTGTATCATTGAGCCAGTTAGTCCAAGTATTACAAGTGAAACTGTGTGAGATCAGACTGATTTTTCATTCTAGCATCATCCTGTTTGGATCTTTAGACTGTATTTCTTTGGCAAGCAAGACAGAGCTGCTAATGCTAGCCTGCCAATGCTAGCCTGAACACTAAACATAGCTGTATCCACACAAAGGGGCGATGCTGTGCTATAGTGAATTCTTTAAAGGCAGAGCATCTGTCTTCCTGCAGCCCCATGCACACCTCTTCAGCATGTAGTTTAGTCCGAAGCTTGACAATCTGTGCAAAATACATAAATTCTGACCTTTTGTGTTGAATGTCACGCTCTCCTTTTAACAATTTAAAGTTTTTTTTGTCCCGTGAATTGCCTCTAAAGTCGGATTCACTGTGCAAGTCCAGAACTCACGCTTCGCGTGGCGTCGACAGCCTGTATAGATGTTTAAAGAAAACTTTAGGGGGCAAGTTCAAGCTGAAATGGTGCATTAACTTGCTGGGTTATTCAGTTGCACTGAAGTGTGGACAGTGGAAGTGTTTTTTAAAATTCTAATGGACACCAATTCAATTGACAGGTGACATGAACGTCTTTACTGTATGTCAGCTTTTGTAAGACCTTGGCGTCATAACTTGAGTTTTAACGACAGTTACGCCCTTCCTGCTCTCGCCTGGCACACATTCTGGTACACCAGCACATATAAAATTGCATGAGCTAAATGTGTGGATGGGTGAATTTGCATGTTCGCCCTATTTCCTTGTGTAACCTAAAAAGAGCTTGCATGAAAGTGCATAATCAGACCACTGAGACCAGCAGTGAAGCTGCTGCTGCACTGCACTGTGGGTACAGTGTGCACATTGTTTGCCGGCCATAAAAAAAAGAGGAACTTGTATATTATGGCGTAATCCAGCATCCTGTTTGATTTGTGTTCTCCCATTTAAAACTGCAGTTTCATCTACATAAGAGTTTGGAAAGTGCAGATATAATCTAGCTTTGCAAATTAGTTTGACTGATTATTTGTTTTGAATGCTATTATGCTCAAAGTCACAGCTCCAGTTTCTCTCTGGCTCAGATACAAGTTGTATTGTAGTAGGACTGCAACAAAAAAATATTTTCATAATTGCATTAATCTGCAGGTTGATTATTGAATGCAAAAATGTAAGGCGTAGTATTTACTGGTGAACCATGGAGGAACTGCTCAGCGGCCTTCAGAATGAAATGAAATCTAAAAAAGTACAACTTCCAAAAGAGTATTTTGTGTTGAAGTTAATGCAGTCAGGGCCCCGTCCTGAGCGGTTCATGTCTAAACTACAGGAGGACTTGCTGCACCGTTACTCCTGTAGTCATCACATTCCTCCTCAGTGCAGCCAGGCCATGCTGCAGCAGAGGTCAGGACCAGGTCTGCACAATACTGATGGGTCGCTTGGCTCTGATGGGTAGGCCACCACTGCGGGACTCGTTTTTGTTATATATTCCTCCCTCTGAAATTGTCGCTGCAGTGGAACAGATCAAAGGTTTAGTGATAGCGGGAGAAAGAAATGGATGAGTGTTTGCACAAGCATGTGAGAGTATGCATGAGTGTGTGTTAGGGAGGTCACTGGAGGGAGGGCTCTGTGCAAACAGCTCTGTGAGCAACAAGAGGAAGACAGCAAGTGTTTGCCAGTCTTACTGTCTGGCCCTGGATGACCTGTCATTACACGTACTTCACTCTGTTCGAAGGCCACAGTGTTTGAGGGTTATGACTGTTCACTGGATTTAATTGCCACCATCCAAAATTTGTCAGTTGCTTGTCTGGTGTTGAGATTGAGATTCTTTGCTCTGTCTGTTGGACAGAATTAAGTTTCCATAAGTGAGAAACTGTTTGAAAGTGTAACTAACCATGACCTGCAGCGTTTCCTGCTGAATAAATACAGACACACACACACACACAGCATGCACACACTGATAGTCTGCGTGGAGTCTGTGGTTCGACGAGTCCGAGCTCTCTGTCTTCACACATATTGTACTCTAATGACTGGCCAACTCAAAGTCAGAGATGTTTTATGAGAGTTTGGGCTCATGTCGAGGTCTGTGCTGTGTGCTCGCCAGCTCTCTGGCTGCCAACACGAATGTGTGGTAACTGACACCATGAGAGGAGACGAGCACGGAGGAAGTGGAAGTGCCTGTATGCTCTCGCACATTACTGGGTGTGCTGACTGTTTCTGATGTCATCCATCTCGCTGTTTGTTGTTCCAAAGTGCTGCACACATCTGCATTTCTTGACTGTAGTCACAAGTCTCTGACCTGGATTACTGGGTGCACAAAATAAAAGAAGGAAGAAAAAAAGAGGAAAAAATGGTGATTATCACTCCCAAAGAGACGTCTTAAAAGTGTTGCACATCATTAAAAGTTATGGGAAACACTGAAATGAGTGTTGGTTTTTTTTGCTGTCTGCTCAGTGATAATAAAGGCTTGTGTTTCTCTGGTCTGGTGGATCACATCTTTGTTTTCCAATGTTGCAGCAATCATTTAGTCACGATGAACCTTTCGCAGTTCATCATGACTGTGCAGTTTGCAGCATTTCAGCGCCTCAGATGCTCCTCGTGTGTCTGTGAGCGAGTCTGTGTGCAGAGCAATTCACGTCTAGCTGTAGACTTATGTTATAAGGTCAAATTATTTTTATGCATGTAAAACTGGACTGTGTTGGCCTGAATATGATGGCTTCCTTTTTGAGGAATGGTGGCACATTCTCATTGCACAGATCAGATGTGCCACATGTTGGCACTCTGCAGACCAACAGGGGTGTGCTCACACTCTACGTGCTAGTCTTCCTCCTGAGCTGCTACAGTCTAAAAGTAGAGCTAACGCTAACTGCACGGTTGCGAGTGGCCCCACAGACTTACCCAAACCAACATGCAAAATGTGCACAGCAAGTCCAGCATTCACTCACTTTTAAGGTCCGGTTTCATCAACCAAATCAAAAAAAAACATATGCAGGGCTCGTAGCAGCATATTTTAGTGGATCTGTGCTTTACCTGACATATACACAGCCCCTGCTGATGTCAGAAGAAAATGAAATAGACATATAACATGAAGCATGAATAATTAATGAGTGAGGCTACTGTTAAGTCATTCAGTAACTACATGCATTTTTACAGGTTGTAGAAAAGTGATTGCAAACCATCACACCAAATCAGTCACAAACTGATTTCTACCCAAATGTAGCGCAATTTTTTTTTCCAGAATTTCCATAAAATTGGCAAAAGAAAATGCGTATTACATGCTAGTTTTCATCCCTGCTGTTATACTAATATTAGGAGTTGGGCAATAACAGCCGGATGATGTAATGAAAAGACTGGCAGCCAAACCTCAAGCAATCGAAAACCTTGTGCAAAGTGTGATGGAAACATGCCATTAATGTCTGTTTCTCCCCTCATCGCTCCACACAGATCTGATGTTTTGGTCGCTTCAGTCACATGCTTCACGTACGTCACGATTTATTCACTGTTTGCACGCTTGCCGATGATCGATCAGAGTTATAGTGAAGAAAAGGCTCAAAACATCCTGAGGCTGAATCCACCAGGTGTCACGCAGCTCGGCTCACCAGTTTCCCGGGGGGAAACCCTGATACATGGCTGACCTCGGCTCCTTCGTTTGGTGCTGGGAAGTAAATGTAGCGCTCGCATACAGTCAGATCCTGTTTGCTGGAATCAGCTGCTTGCAGTTTTGTGTAGTAGAAGCTGATTCCAGAGTCACAGGACATACAGTCTGTGAGCAGGTAGGAAAAAACCGAACATTGAGCTGAAAGCTGCATACTTTTGGATGATCACTCTCAGTGGGATATCACTGTTTACTAACCCTTTCATGTCAAACAGTCATTTAATTCAGCGTTAATAGCAGATAGAAGGCTTGACTGAGTGATTTTTATCGTGTACAAGAATGAACCGAGACTTCCTGGAAGGAAGTCAATAACTGAAAGTTCAGCATGAACAGAGAATGAGCCAAAACAGCAGAATCACTGGAAAATGTTGCCCTTTTTAACACTTTAGATTTGTCTCACTGTTGTGACTGTTTGACTCTGACTGGAGAAGAATATACTGTAGCAGGGCTGTAGTAGGTTGGAGTAGCCTGCTCCTTCAATGGGGATTGATTATTAAATGTCATCATTCGTCTCAGCAGCATTTGTTTGGCAGAAAACCCCAAATGCTACTAGCCACATTAGCTGCAGAGCGTGCTAACGCCAAGTTCAACAGGCTAACCAGCAAAATAAACAGTAAGTCGGAGTCGATCCTTCTTTGAGCTTCAGTTTTGAAGTGAATCCTGCTTTGTATTGGCCCAAAAATCAGTCTGAAGCAATAAGGTTAGCGTGCACATAACCTTGCAATTGTTAGCCTACGAATTCCAGCTGTTGTTGTTTTGGGCTCATTTCCAGTTAATCCACTGGGTCTCCACTTTCTCGAGTGGTGAGAGTAGACGAAGACTTTTGTATTGGTTCTTGCAGCCAACAACAGAGAAATTAGCATGCGTTGGTCATAATGTTACCTTCACATCTTCATGTTACCAGAGTTTACGTTATAGTGAGGAAAACAGTAGTTACTGGTTGTAACTCCAGTTCTGTGAGTACGTGCACAGCCTTCCACCTGCATGTTAATGCTGCCAAAGTAAAGCACATTATTTTTAATAAGCTAAAACATTCATCATGGTAATGACAGTATTGCAAAATCCACGTCATGTCCGAATGACACAACGATGATGAAAGCAGTGCGCCGTCCTGTTTGTGCTAGTGTCAGTCCTTGTAATTAGTTGCAAACACTGTTCTGTTTGGTGAAGAGACAGGAAATGAAATGGGGAGCAGAAGAAGTGAAAGCTGTCGGCAGCCCGAGCTGTTTGGACACAATGTGACCAGAGACGAGTTAACCAGTTACTGTAATAGGCTGACCATGTAATGATTGGTGGAGCGTGGTTGTTTACAGCATGTCTAAATGTCATGTCAGATTAGACACCTGACCTGGCTGGCTAACTGAATCCTCTGTCAGCGTGTTAGAACAGGCAGTTATTCAGTTTGTGAACAAGGTTCGCTCCAAACTACATCTTCTTTTTGTTGCTTCACTTACATAATAGCAGTACTCAGCTTTTCTTCAAATATAGTATCACAATAGAGGGTTACTGTGCAGAGCCTGTGTGGATTGTAGATGTGTATCTGAGAGTCCATGTAAGGTAAATGGCCCAAACAGTAGCAGAGTTGATGTCTGAGTCGGCCATAAATAGCTCAGTTATGTGTGGCCTAAATGGAGCGCAGGACATTTAGATGGATGCGTCCATTGAGGAAGCCCTGAGATTTCCTGCCGCGTCTGCAACTGTCAGTAAAATATGTAATCAGATGCTGCAGTTAGTTCAGCATTAGATGTTTAACAGTTTGGTGACCAGGCTGTGAGCTGAGGCCGAGCTGTCAGTACTCGGGCTTAAGTAAATCGAGAAGTTAGTTGTCTTCAGGGCTGTTTGTTATTTTAATATGCAGTTAGCACACTTCCATTTATTTTGAATGAGTGGCATGTAACTTCCTGTAAGCCTTTCTGTACATATGTAATCAGAGAGCTTTTTTAAGAGTAGTGTTGGTTTGCGAAGTCTCTCGTTACAGTGAAAGAACTGGTTCATCAGGCCACTTTGAATGTTATCCAACACAAGCAGGTATTTTGCGGCGTGGCACAATTACAGGGAAATCGCACCTTATTTCAGAGGAGGAATGATGAAAACCTCAGTAAGGTACGCCTCTGAGTGCTAATGAAGCTTAAATGATTAGTCGAATCAGCAACTGTTTGATTCATCCTTTGTCTTTACTTTTCTGATCGTCAGCTGAATGTCTTTGGGTTTCATGCTGTCGGCCTGACAAAACAAGACATTTGAAGATGAAACTTTGGGCTTTAGGGAGTTGTGGTGGGTGTTTTCCAGTTGTTTGACATTTTATAGACCAGGGGTCACCAACCTTTTTGAAACTAAGAGCTACTTCAAGGGCACTGAGTAATCCTAAGGGTTACCACTTTGATAATACACTTCTGAAATAACAAAGTTACACAGTGTACCTTTAATTTTATATTATTAGTGTCTCTCCACGTTGTGCCGATTAGCTGTCGCCACAGTCGCACCGCAAATGAGACACACACAGTTTTCTTTCACATTAGTAAAAAAGAACTCTTCCTCCCATTCACTGTGAAAATGAGAAGTTTTCTTCCTTTTTTCTGCTGTTTTTGTGGGTAGAAAACGCGTTTTTCTCCTCATCTTTGCAGCGCTCACAAGCTCATCTCAGCAAAGCTGGTTTGTCATGCGCACTAGACCGACCTCCGACCCAGACTACGTCAGAGTTCGTATATTAAACGTTTTTTATGATATACATTTTTTTTACGTTTCTATGTATTCGTTTTTAAATTTACATCACTGTAAATGTAATTCAAAAAGAATAGCAACACAAGTAAATAAAATTTTAGACAGAGCTAATTCGTGATTAGTGTTATTTTTAGAACTGGCTTACGGGCGACTGATGTGGATGCTGCGGGCGACCGTGGGCACCGGGTTGGTGACCCCTGCTATAGACCAACTGAATGATCAAAGCATTGTTTATCACCGTTATCAGTAACTGCTGTGCTTTTCCTGTTTTGATAAGTCAAAATGTCTGCTGCTGTGAAAAAGGCCTGGAGACCATAGTTTGATTGATACACAGAAGGAAAACATTTATATATTGAGTTTGTACTAAAAACAGTTAATCAGCTGTGCAAGTCGCCCTCCAGCAGCCTGTATAACTGTATAGAGTGTATTTTGCTGTGATGACAGGAAGGTGCTCGCACTGGTTAAAAAGGCAAAAGACCTTCTTGATATAGAATTCTGTATTTTTTATCAGCTCTCAGTTAATCAAGAGGGAAAATCAGCATTTTCAAGTTCTCATGGTCTAATCTTTGTTTATTAGTCCATAAAACAGATCAATGCTTTTCTGCTGTTGGTATGTTGGCGTGCAGCCCGGCACAGATGCTCTTTCGTTTCTGTGTATCTTCTCCACCACTGCACTCCTGTCCTCCTTCGCTCCCTCCTCATTTCTCTTCGGCCCGTCCCATCTCGCAGCTGACAGCAAATGAAATAAAAATGCTAAGATGTTGATTTTTACCAGCTCTCTGCTCTGTGCCTCCCACAGGTTTTGAGTCCTGATCCCAGTGCACCTGGTCTGGGCTCTTCTCCTCTAAAACGAGCCGTCCTCCAGCAGCGGCATTTGGCTTCGCCCCCTTCGTCTTCCTCTTCCTCGCGAGCAGACATGCCTCCAGCCCTGGGCGGGCCTGCGGGTTACACCCCACCCGAGGGTGGCTGGGGCTGGGCAGTGGTTGTGGGGGCCTTCATCTCCATTGGCTTCTCCTACGCCTTCCCCAAATCCATCACTGTGTTCTTCAAAGAGATAGAGGTCATCTTCAGCGCCACGCCCAGTCAGGTGTCCTGGATCTCCTCCATCATGCTGGCTGTCATGTACGCTGGAGGTGAGTGTGTCTTTGAAAGTGTTTTTTGTTCCCAATTACAGAAAACTGGTCTGTTTAGTCAGTTTAGTGGCGACTTTAAGCATGTGAGTAACAGGGCGGGTTAGACGGGCAGGTGTGCATTTCCTAATAATCAATAATCAAACAATCAAAGTTTATGTTCCACACAGCAGGCAGAGTCATTTTCATACTCAGTATAATGTAAATTAAACCCACCCCTGAGGAGCAGTGGGCCGCCAGCTTGACGCAGCAGCTTGGTCAATAGCACCGACAAGAGAGTTTGCCTAATATAGTGATGGTGCCCCCCCCCGGAGGAAACCCCTGCGAGTGTGGGGAGCCGGGGGATTGAACCCACGACCTTCTCGCTGTGAGGCGACAGTGCTCACCACTGTGAACGTCTGCTAGCCCCCGTGAGCTGGATGTATTAGCGGTACATTCAGCTCAGCCTGGTTCCCTTTTCTGATTTGTTCAGCCGTTTATATGCAGTAGGCGTGGTGCTCACTGGACGGGCTCTGAAACCCGATTGGTGCGTTGCTGGCTTGAGCCGACTGGACCGGATGTACAAACAGGATTGTAAACACGGCACGCACACATGCTTGACATGCATTCAAAATGAAAGAGAGTGTAATGTCTCTGCTAACGCTTCGAAGCTGTGAAAAGACGACATTAAAGTTAAAGCGTCTCCACCACCTTCTGCTGCAACCGTGAAAAATCCAACAACAACCGAACATCGTAAGCAACATTAATAAGTGACAGCAGAAGATTCTCAGTCTCTTGAACAACAACGAAAGGTCCAAAGAGCAGCCTGGAGATGGATCCTGCAGTAATTACGACACCAAACTGAACTCAGAGGCTGTATTGCTCGTAGCGTTTGTGGTTGATGCTGCAGTTTACAATAAAATGTGAGGAAATGCAAGAGAATAATTAACTGTAAACAGTAAATGAATGGAGTTTTTCTGCAGACTCAGTGCATGTTGATATTCACGGTTGTGTTTCTCGACTTCAGCGCGACCGTATAGTTTCTTCTGATGCTCTGCCTTTTTATCGTTCACCCTCCACTGAAGCAAAACAAGCCCAAGCCTCTTTCTTCCCCGCTTTCCACTCTCAGTTCGTCATCTCGCCGCTCAGTCGCAGCTTGAATAACACTTAATGCCGAATGGGAGGGCAGCAGACAATGTGTGAAGTAGATACCGCCGAGTGTTTGCAAGCGAGATGTGAAAACAAGCACCAGAACATATTTGTTCCACTGAAATCCAACTAAAGCTGCTGGAGAAAAACAGGACAAATCAAACAGCGTTTACAGCGTGCTGCAGCTGAAGGCATAGAAGCAGAAGGAGAAACACGAGGCATTGCAATGAAGGAACAACCTCAAACTGAAGCTGCACTCGCTGAGCAGTGGTCCCTAATGTGACAGAGACTAAGATAATAGTTTGGTTCTTGCAAAATTTGGGATCGTTGAGTATCCCCCATGTCCCCTACATCAGGACTAAACGTCTGCAGTCGTGCTAGCATCTCTGTGAGGCTGTACCGTGCTTTGAGCTAAATGCTAACGTCGCCAGCGTGATGAAATGCTCGTTAGAGCTGCAGCAACGAGCCTGTTCATCGATTGTCAGAAAATGAATCGTCTTTTTCTGCTTTTTAACACATAAACGCAGACAGCTCCAACAGTGGAAACAACACACTGTGGCCAAAAGAAATTAACGTCACAGAGAAGAGAGACTGCTAAAAAGATGTTGTGTTGTGTATTTTTTACATTATTTTCACCTCCAGCCACACTCTCGACGAGGATTTGCTCATTTCTTTAACTGATGTTATTATAAACTGAATATCTCAACAATGACATTTACATGTTTCACTATTTTATGACGTTTGGAGACTAAATGATTAGTTCAAGTTTAAATTACTTGACTAATAATAGTCATTGTAATGCTAATTGTTAGTAGCAGCTCTCATGCTCACATATCTTTATGCCAATGATCAGCAGGTATGATGTTTACATTGTATAGCCTAATTTAGCGCGCTAGCATGCTAAAATTTACTAAATCGCACTAAACGTAAGCTACAGCCGAGGCTGATGGGACATTAGTTTTGCAGTTTCGTGGTCATGAACTAAAGGATTTCACAAACAAATCAAAACTGAGAGGGTCAACAAAGTTCAGATTTATCCTGAGGTCGGAACCAGATTAGAGGGTCTCAGTCTGAGAGGGTCTCAGTCTGAGAGGGTCTGCAGTCCTGCTCAAACTCAGCAACACGTTGTGGCTTTAAAACGTTGCACTCAGTGACCCTGATATTTGTACTGCTGCAACAACAACAACAACAACAACTGCTCATGAAAGTGAAAGACTGATCCAGTCTCAGGTTAGGTGTGGTTTCAGATCAGGTTTTTCTCTGTCTCAACGCACAAAGCCTTTCCTCAGTCAAGCACACTTTCTCTCTCTTTCCCCCCCAGTTTATTTAACCAGCAGACACCGCCATCGCCTTTTGTCTGTCAGTTCAAATCTCTGAATCTAAAAATGCGATCTGCTCCTTCCACCTACTCATTCATCGCCGTCAGAGCTGCGTGCCAGCCGGCAGCCTTCTTCAGTCGCGTCATGCGTTCAGAGGAGGAAGCTGCAGAGGGGAGGCGCAGAGGGGAGGCGCAGAGGGGAGGAGGAGTGACATTGCATAACAGGACCCAGATGTTGGAGTAGTTTCTTTTTTTCCCCTGATGTTTTATTTTCCTCCGTCTTGTTTCACAACTCTGCTTAATCACCAGTTAATGACATCATTGCGCCTGCCAGTTAGCTCGTAGGACATGTTGGCCAAACCGTAACTGAGCGTAACTTACCACAGCTATTACTCACTGGTTACACATGAAGCAGCGCACGTACACACACCGGCTTCCACGACTGTAAAAAATCCCCACACACGTATTTCTTAACTGTGGCAGGATGAGGTGATGGATCAGCTGACTGATAGTGTGAACCAGTTAAAACAAAGGAAGAGGAAGCATTTCACCCCCTCTCAGTCCACGTCGCCACCGCCGCCACCACCCCTCTCTAATTTCAAGGCACAAAACAAAAGGCAGCAAGATGATTTTCAGCTGCCAACGCAGCCGTCGCTGTGGCGAACCGACAAACAGCGCAGGATAAACGTAAAGAGGAAGGACATGCAGCAAAAGAAAGAAACCACGTACGAGAACGTCACGCGTCACAACTCTTTTCTCTCGGCGTGAGCGATTGGCTGAGTTCTAGCAGAGTGTTCCGTCAGTGCCAGACATCAAAACATTTCCAGCTGCTTTCTGTCTGGATCAGGAGGCCAGAGAGTTTAACACAGGGTTTCCCATGCATTCATTCATTCATTCTTTCATTGATTGATTCATTCATTGATTCGTTCATTGATTCGTTCATTGATTTGTTCATTCATTCATTCGTTCATTCATTCGTTCATTGATTTGTTCATTCATTCATTCATTCGTTCATTGATTTGTTCATTCATTCATTCGTTCGTTCATTCAATCATTCGTTCATTCATTCGTTCATTCATTCATTCGATCATTCATTCGTTCATTCATTCATTCATTCCTTCGTTCGTTCGTTCATTCGTTCATTCATTTGATCATACGATCATTCGTTCATTCATTTGATCGTTCGTTCGTTCGTTCATTTGTTCATTGATTGATTGATTCATTCGTTCGTTCATTCGATCATTCATTCATTCATTCAATCATTCGTTCATTCATTCATTTGATCATTCATTCGTTCATTCATTCGTTCGTTCGTTCATTCAATCATTCGTTCATTCATTCGTTCATTCATTCATTCGTTCATTCATTCCTTCGTTCATTCCTTCGTTCGTTCGTTCGTTCGTTCATTCCTTCGTTCGTTCGTTCGTTCGTTCATTTCTTCGTTCATTCGTTCGTTCGTTCATTCAATCATTCGTTCATTCATTTGATCGTTCGTTCATTTGTTCATTGATTGATTCATTCGTTCGTTCGTTCAGTCGTTCATTCGATCATTCGTTCATTCATTCATTCAATCATTCGTTCATTCATTCAATCATTTGTTCATTCATTCATTCGATCATTCATTCATTCGTTCATTCATTTGATCGTTTGTTCGTTCATTTGTTCATTGATTCATTCGTTCGTTCGTTCAGTCGTTCATTCGATCATTCATTCATTCATTTGTTCATTCATTCATTCGATCATTCATTCATTCGTTCATTCATTCGTTCATTCCTTCGTTCGTTCATTCGTTCAGTCATTCGTTCATTCGTTCGTTCATTCATTCATTCATTCCCTCGTTCGTTCGTTCATTCATTCATTCATTTGTTTGTTCGTTCATTTGTTCATTTATTCATTCATTCGATCGTTCGTTCATTCGTTCCTTCATTCATTCGTTCGTTCGTTCGTTCATTTGTTCATTCATTAATTCGTTCATTCGTTCATTCATTCGTTCGTTTGTTCATTTTTTCATTTGTTCGTTCGTTCATTCGTTCATTCATATGGCTGCCTGATACTGCCCACCACAGTCTCAGCTCTCTCTCTCTGTCTCTCTATTGGCCGGTCGTCCAGGTATATTAACGGCGTCTGAGAGAATGGCGCCATCTGCGAACGATCAACCAGTGGCCAACCTCCCCTTGCCCCCCCAACCCCCCCACCCCCGGGCTGATTACAATCACAGAGAGCTTCTCTGGTTTTCCCCCTCAGATGTTGAAGACTGGGGGGCGACCTCTCCTGTTGTTTACTAGGAGCGCCTGGTTGACGCAGATGCCTCCTCCATACCTGGCTCACCTGCCGTTGTGAAAGTTTGTGGTTGGTTGTTTGTCGCGGTGGTGGAACGTAAACTCAGCATGTGAACTCAGGTGCTGTATCGGGTATTTGTACTGAAGTATTTTGCAGATGTTTGGCATCTGGCTGTGAGGTTATGCTGCTTCGTATAAGACTGAAATCCTTCTTTGTAGAGTTTAACCCAACAGGCTGCACGTCCTCCATCTTTTTCTTTATTTTATTTGGTGATTAGAGTTGATTTCAAGCGCGCTGACGACTTTTCAGCCGGAGCGTCTCTCTCGGGGGAGCCATCTGAATTCGAGGTATGTGCTGGGGGTGAGAAAAATAAGCAGAGGGCTTCCTCTCAGCTCCGTTACTCTCCTCAGCACAAAAGCACAGCAGTAAATCAGTAACGGTGCCAAGAGCCAGATGTGGGAGTCCGCTTGCAGAACTTGTTAAATTCTGCGCGGCGGCTCACTGTCGGGCACGTAAACAGGATGCCGTGTCGTAGCGTTTTATTTAGCACACATAAGTACTTTTGTGGGAACCGTCAAAAAAGACTGATTATTATATTTAGAAGGAAAAACCGCAGCTGCAGTGAGCAATAGTTCAGTCGTTAGTAAGTAAACTGAATTTCACGAGGTGCCTCTCAGATGAACTGCAGCGCCATGAAACACAACAGGGAATTAAAAAAAGAGATACGACAGACATGTGAATACGCCTTTCTTTGCTCCACCTGTGGATCTTGATTGTGACTCAGGTCATTTCTTTGGTTATCATCGCTGAGCGCTTTGCATCAAGATGTTTTACATTCGTAACGCCTCCACGTTGGAAAAATTCCCCTGAACTTTTCAACTTTGGCGTAAGCCAAAGTTTTTTCTCCCTTTTTCCTGAGAAACCTGGTTCCAGTTTTGAATCCTTGGCCATAGTTTCTATTGAGAAGAAAAAAACTTGAAGTACTTTATCCGTTTTATAAAGCTAAAGAAGATAAGAATTAAAAAAACCTGGCCTGTCATCAACTCAGACATGTTCCCGATGTTTCAGCTGCTCTAATGGAAACGTGGTGCGCAGCGCTCATAGCAGACTGCTCTAACTTTTCTTCTGATCCGGGAGACTCCTCCGCTCTTGTGTTGGCGGGAAAAGAGCCTGAAGAAAGCCAGATGTGTGTGTTCGGGTGCACAGCGGCTCGTTTGAGTGTTCTGGAGCGGGACAGTTCAGCAAATGATTGAAAAACACGATCACATTGAGTCAAAGTTAAAGTTCCCAGTTCACAATATGCACACATACAACACACTGAGTGGCCACTTTATTAGAAACCAGTATGATGTAATGCAGTTTGATTCAACTGTTCTGCCATGAAGTCCACTTTTAGGACAATAATGTTCACTTTTTGAGGTCATAGCTTGTTATTGCATATATTCAGAGGTGTTTCTAATATTCTGTCCCCCCTCATGTATGTAAATAGGGAGGACAAAGCAGTAGAAACACCTCTGTAAATAAACTGTAGTCCAATATTACGTCACCTTTAACTCAATCATAGACATAGAGTTGAATTAGTACATTTCCTACATTTAAAGGCCAGGACAGCAGGAGAGATCAGCTGCTGCAAATCAGCTCCAGACTCCCTTAAAACTGTTTGTTGAACTAGAGGAAACTTTATAAACCAGGTGAAACGCTGCCATATTTGTCCCTGCATGTGAATTCAGCCAAAGTAATACATTAAACTGTTATTTTCGCCGCAGCGCCGGCGTGTAGGACACTGTGTGATCCGCCTGCTCCACCGCAGATGTTTTTGTTATTTTAGCTCTGGGCTGAAACAGGTTAGCTGTTTCCCGACTTCATGCTAAGCTACGCTAACCGCCTCCTGGCTCCAGCTTCGTTCCTTTCAAGGCTCAGCGCAGACGGACGGATGTGATGCGTTAAACTGTCTGAGCTCGGCCTGAGAAGCTCCTCGCAGCTGATGCTGGGTCAGTGTGAAGCTGAGGAAAACTCTCCTCCGCTCGGTGTTGTTCTTTCTTTCACGGGGAGAAAGGGAGCGAGCGATGGAGGGAGGGGGAGAACGAATCGTTTATATAATATCTGTGAGAACACTACTCACTGCCCTCTTTGTGTTTTGCCAGACAGCAACAAAGACTGTCACTACTGATTTATTTATGTGTGCGTGAGTGTCGAGTGGACGCGGTTGCATTCCTGTCCTTGTACAGGTTCACTCCCGCTCACCAGAGCTCCAGAAGGAGCGAAGCCGTCTGGGGTGCGCGATGGCGCTCTGGTGGACGTGGAAACCCACCAAGACGGGCTCCGTGCCAGCTCGACCCTCGGCGACAGACACAACACAGGGCCGAGGTGTCTGAGGGAGGTATTTAGCGAGAGCGCGAGTGAATGATGGCGCATCCGAAAGCGCCCGCGGCCGCCGTGGTGTGCTGCCAAGTTTCAAGGGCAAAGCCGCCATGGCCCCGGCCGGTCGTGAGGAAAGCCCGGCAGAGACACTGAGTGATCCTCAGATCAATTATTTATTTATGACTTTATTTTGGCGTCCGCTGTCTGAGCTTCTGTCACACATGATTAGGGCTGCGACCATATTTTTTTTTTCATGATGCGTTGTGTTGATTAATGTTGATTAACAGAGTAAAATATCTGTTAATGTGATGATTGATAGAGGCTGTAGCACATGAGTCGGCCTGAAGTGGCCTGCAGAGTTGTTTATATCAGATTATGCTGATTCAGCAAACAACACCGTCACATGAGCTCCCTGTCAAAGCTTGATTTGTGGCGTCTGGACGAGGTTTGTGTATCTAATGTGGAGAAAAATCAGGTGTAGCATTTATAGATGGAGATGTTGACTGAAGTCAAGAACAGAAGATGCTGGAGCTGCAACGGTTAAGAAAAAGTCAGATTCTCTGATTCCAGCTTCTTAAATGTGAATATTTTCCGGTTTCTTTACTTCTCGGTGACAATAAACTGAATATCTTCAGGCTGTGGACTAAACAAGACACTTGAGGACGTTGTCTTGGGCTTTATAGACCAAGCAGCTAATCGGTCAATCGGGAAATCTGCAATTAAAAATCGTTAGTCGCAGCCCGAGAAGGCGCTTAAAGGGATGGTTTGATATTTTGGGGAATGCACTTATTTGCTTTCCTTCCTTTGCAGAGAGTTAGAGAGTTAGATAAGAAGGTAGAGACTTAGCTTAGCATAAAGACTGGAAGCCGATGGAAACAGCTAGCCTGTTTATGGAGTTTCTGCTGATTCCAGTCTTTATCCTGAGCCAAGATAACGTCTCCGGGCTCCAGCCCTCTGTTTGTGGTACAGGCATGAGAGAGGTATTGATCTCTTTTCAACTTGAATTTTAAGTGCTTTATTTATACCTCAAGGGCACAATAAAGTATCCTATCATCTAACTCTTGGCAAGAAATTAGGTGGACTTTGCCGATTCAGAAGATATTCACTTTACGATTATATAAAACAGAGAAAAGCAGAAAATTCTCAGTGTTTTTCAACGGGCCGATAAATGGATTATCAAACTGATTATTTATTATAAATTATCTGGACTGATTGTAATTCCTGGACTAATTGTGTCAGCTGTGCACATGATGTTCGGTAGCTTGGCCTGAGGAGGGATCAGCTCCCTCATGCTCACAGAGCTGCTGTATAGATGCTACAGCCTTTACTTTGTATTCACATCCAGCAGAGCCAGCGTCAGCCTCCGTCCATGTGAGGCCCATTCAGAGAGGCTGGCACGCAAGCCGAGACACGTGGATCACCCCGACTCCCCTCTTCTCTCCTCCTCTCCTCTCTCCCTCTCCCTCTTCTCTTCTCTCCTCCTCTCCTCTCTTCTCCACTCTTGTTCTCTCCCTCTCCTCCCTTCTTCCCCCCTCTTCTCTTCTCTCCTCCTCTCCTCTCTTCTCCACTCTTCTTCTCTTCCTCTCCTCCCCTCTTCTCCTCTCTTTTATTCTCTCCTCTCCTCCTCTCTTCTCTCCCTCCCCTCCCTCTTCTCCCTCCTCTCCTCTCTTCTCCACTTTTCTCTCCCTTCCCCCCTCTTCTCTCCTCTTCTCTTCTCTCCCTCTGCTCTTTTCTTCTCTCCTCCTCTTCTCTCTTCTCCCCTCTTCTTCTCTCTCCTCTTCAATTCTTTTCTCCTCCTGTCCTCTCTTCTTTCATTTCCTTCTCTTCTCTTCCTCTCTTCTTCTCTTCTCTTCTTCTCATTTTCTATCCTTCTCCTCTTGTCTCTTCTCTTGTGTCCTCTTCTGTTCTCCTCATCTCCTCTCCTCTTTTCTTCTGTACTCATCTTTTCCCTTCTTCTCTTTTCTTTCTTGTCTTTCTCTTTGTTTCTTTTCCTTTCTCTACTCTTCTTTTTTCTTCTTCTTTCCTCTCCTCTCTTCTCTCCTTGTCTTCCTCTCTTCTTGTTTTCTTCTCTTTTTTGCTCTTCTCTTCTTCCCCTCTCTCTGTCTCTCCTTCTTTTCTCTTCTCTCCTTTCCTTCTCTTCTCTTCTCCTTGTCACTTTTTTCTTCTCTTCTCTCTATCTCTTCTTCTCTTCTTTTCTCTGTCCTCTTCTGTCCTTCTCATCTCCTCTCGTCTTTTCTTCTCTTCTCGTCTTTTTCCCTTCTCCCTTGTCTTTCTTTTCTTTTTTCTTTTCTGTCTTCTTTTTTCTTCTTCTCTTCCCTTTTCTTCTCTTCTCACTGCTTTCCTCTTCCCCTCCTCGCTCCTCTTCTCCTCTCTCCCTCCCTCCATACATTCCATCTCCTGCTGTACATCACTCTCACGCTGACATGTGCCCTGCTACTCCTTGCACTGCCTGGTTCCCTCACCCTTTCATCCTCACCTCCCCTTTTTCCTCCCTCCTTTCCTCCCTCCTCCGCCCTTCTTCCTGTAACATCCATGCAACCTCTGCTGTTACACAATGACCCTCTTTGATTTTTGCCCCCACAGCACCACCTGTTGGTGAACACGTAGAATGGTGAGCTGATGTAATCACAGCGCTCATTGCTGCGCTTGCACGTCATCAGACTCGCGTGTCTGTGCTGCTGTTTTTACCTGCATATATAATGTCAGTTGAGCTTTAACTGATTAATATTTTCTTTACTGATTAATCTGCAGGTTTTTCCAAATTATTGATTAGTTGATAGGTCAATAAAGTGTCAGTAAAAAAAGAAAAGAATTAAAAAGTGCCCGAGGTGACGTCTTCAGATGTTTTTTGTTGGATGGTCTTCAGTTTAGTTTTCACATAAGACAAAGAAAAACACAAAATCCTCCTAATTTAGAAGCTGGAAGTGGGTAATTTATGGTGTTTTTGATAGACTTAAACTATTAGTACATTTACAGCTGCAATGACTGACTTTCAGTATTGATTAAACCTTTGGATTTCCTTCGCAGTTAATTTAATAGATTGGTTAATGTTTTGCAGTTTTACTGAAGATAATTAATTATCAATTAATCAGCTAATCGTTTCAGTCAATACAATAATAAGGACAATACTTTAATGCACATGTTGCATTAACACCTTCTGTTGACTACAACTAATTTATCATTTCTCCTTCCCGCTCGTCTCTTCTTTCTCTCCAGGTCCAATCAGCAGTATCCTTGTCAACAAATTTGGCAGTCGACCAATCATCATACTCGGTGGCTGTCTGGCAGGGTCGGGATTGGTCGCAGCCTCCTTCTGCAACACTGTGGAGCAGCTGTACTTCTTCATAGGAGTAGTGGGAGGTCGGTATTTTGTTCCTTTTGACCAGAGTTTAACTGGTCGTGTAGTTCTTCAGATCACTTCCAGCTTCCTGAAAGTTCTCGTGTTTGTGTCACATGACGTTTTAAAGCAGTTTTCTTTGTACTTTGTAGTTTATTTCCATTAAATGGGCTGCAGCTGGTCAGATTTACATTTTTATATCATGTTCTGCTTTCTTTGCTTTAGTTCTCTCTTTTTAGATTTTTTAGTTTTCTACATGCTAAAAATGAATGATACCGATTTGAAGGCCGCTATGAAATCCAATTTATATATTTTTTCTTATTTTATTTATTTTTTAATTCTGTGTTTTAGGATTTAAGCACATTTTGTCATCAGACTGTCTAATCATGTGATGGATGGATAAAATGATTCAATAAGAAGTAATAAATATTTAAAGAGTATCAATATAATATATCAGCATTTTGTCTTCTTCTCCTCTGTAACACACCTTTTCTGTTTCCCACCTTTTCTCCCTCCAGGTTTGGGGCTGGCGTTCAACTTGAATCCGGCCCTCACCATGATCGGTAAATACTTCTACAAGCGTCGGCCCATCGCCAACGGCATCGCCATGGCAGGCAGCCCGGTGTTTCTGTCCACGCTGGCTCCGCTCAACTCCTGGCTGTACGATGAGTTTGGCTGGAGGGGCAGCTTCCTGATCCTGGGGGGACTTCTGCTCAACTGCTGCGTGGCCGGCTCCCTCATGCGCCCCATCGGACCCAAACCTCAGCTGCCCAAGCCCGACTCGGAGGCGGACGAGGGCAAGGCGGCGAAACCGCAGCCACAGCCGAAGAAGACGGTCCTGCAGACCATCAACTCCTTCATCGACCTGACGCTGTTCAAACACCGCGGCTTCCTGCTGTACCTCAGCGGCAATGTCGTCATGTTCTTCGGCCTCTTCGCGCCGCTCGTCTTCCTCTCCAATTACGCCAAGAGCAAGGACATCAGCAAAGAGAAAGCGGCCTTCCTGCTGTCAGTGCTGGCGTTCGTTGACATGTTCGCGCGGCCCTCCATGGGCATGCTGGCCAACACCAAGTGGATCCGGCCCAAGATACAGTTCTTCTTCGCCGCCGCCGTCCTCTACAACGGAGTGTGTCACGTGCTGGCGCCGCTGTCGGTCGACTACACTGGATTTGTGGTCTACGCCGTCTTCTTCGGTTTTGCTTTCGGCTGGCTGAGTGCGGTGCTGTTCGAGACCCTGATGGACCTGGTGGGAGCTCAGAGGTTCTCCTCAGCCGTGGGCTTGGTCACGATCGTGGAGTGCGGGCCGGTGCTGCTGGGCCCGCCGCTAACAGGTAAGACATCCAGCATGCAATGCTAACCCTTTTGTCTCGCTGTCCGTCGTCTCTCTGAGCCGACGCCTCATCGAGCAGAGCGGCTCGAGGGCTCGAGGGCCTTCAAACACATGAATATGTCGTATTCTGCTCCGTTCATTGGCTGAAGTTACTCACAGCCGTCTGCAGGTCTTTGCAGTGTGTAGAGGAGCTACGTAATGTTGGTTCGTCAGGTTGGTTTTTGTTTACGAGGAAACAGAACAAGAACGCGCTCAGATGGAGAGCTGCAGAAGCTTGTTATTATTGTGAGAATTTGTCATATTTGATACTAAACTGAATAATATACAAAAATGGTTTAAAGAAAGAGAAAGTGGTTGTAATCTAAGAAGGAGAGGGAATCTCTTACAGTCCAAGGTGGCACCGCACTCAAAAGCATGTGCATATCTGTCAAAGGGGTGAAGTTGTGGAATAATTTACCTGTAACGATCAAAGAAAGTAAACACATCGCTCCATTCAGAAGGCAGTTTAAAATGTTCACATTAGAGAACTATTGAGGTGAAGGTGGGCCAGATGTTTCATTTCCACTTTGAGAGGTTGTACTGAATTGTTTAGCTATAAAGTCTGCATTTTTTTTCCTTTTTTCTATTTATTCCTTGCATTATATTTTCAGTATATGAATATAAAGATAGAATAAGATAAGATAGAATCAGCACCTCCAAGTCCGAGGCCATGGTTCTCGACCGGAAAAGGGTGGCTTGCCCCCTCCGGGTTGGAGGAGAGATCCTGCCTCAAGTGGAGGAGTTTAAGTATCTTGGGGTCTTGTTCACGAGTGAGGGAAGGATGGAACGTGAGATTGACAGGCGGATCGGTGCGGCAGCTGCAGTAATGCGGTCGTTGTATCGGTCCGTCGTGGTGAAGAAGGAGCTGAGCCGAAAGGCAAAGCTCTCTATTTACCGGTCAATCTACGTTCCCACCCTCACCTATGGTCATGAGGTTTGGGTCATGACCGAAAGAACGAGATCTCGGATAGAAGCGGCTGAAATGAGTTTCCTCCGCAGGGTGGCGGGGCGCTCCCTTAGAGATAGGGTGAGGAGCTCTGTCACTCGGGAGGAGCTCAGAGTAGAGCCGCTGCTCCTCCACGTCGAGAGGAGCCAGCTGAGGTGGCTCGGGCATCTTTACCGGATGCCTCCTGGACGCCTTCCTGGGAGGGTGTTCCGGGCATGTCCCACCGGGAAGAGGCCCCGGGGAAGACCCAGGACACGCTGGAGGGACTATGTCACTCGGCTGGCCTGGGAACGCCTCGGGGGAGCCCCCGGAAGAGCTGGAGGAAGTGTCTGGGGAGAGGGAGGTCTGGGCATCCCTGCTTAGACTGCTGCCCCCGCGACCCGGCCCCGGATAAGCGGAAGACAATGGATGGATGGATGGAATATAAAGATGAATCAAGAGTTCCTCATTTGGACAGATGGCCGTACTTTGATAAAATAAACAGTAGCCATGTTAGAAAATGAAGATTTATAAAAGGGGAAGGTAAGTTAGCTTCTTCCTTCTCCTTTTTTGAACATGTAGAGACCTTTAATTTATTAATTTCAATGAGAAATGTCATTTCATTCATTCATTCATTCATGTAGTTTAGTTTGGGCCGATGTTCAGACAAAGTTGAAATACGTCAGCCGGGCTCTGGGAAGTGAGCGACGCTACTTTTCCACATTTCATTGAGAAAACAGTCGTGATGAGAAGAATCACATACAGAATGGTTCGAGCGAGCGAGAAAAGGTCATGTTTTTGAGCTGGCACCAGCATCTGCAGCTGTGACATGATGTCAGCGTTACAAATGGCGAAAGTGAAATGTTGAAAACCTCGTTTGTGCTCCCCCAGGTACATTCTACAACTACTACCACCACTACGACTTCACCTACATCTCCTCCGGCATCATCCTCATGGTCGCGAGCGTGATGCTCTTCGTAGGAATGGGCGTCAACTACCGCCTGCTGGAGCGAGAGAGGAAAGAGGCGGAGAGGATGGAGAGGGAGGAGCCCAAGGAGGAGCGCGCCGCCATGTTGGCGCCGCCCTCTCCGTCAAAATCGGACGGGGAGGTGGAGGAGAACAACGTGCCGGCCGCCGTCACGCTGGATGAGGTTGCCAGGATGGACGAGGACACGGTGTAGACTTGGACTTGAGAGGCGGCGCACACGCGGTCACTCGGTGCGACCGCACGTTTGACACATTAGAGAAATAACACGACCCCGAAGCCATAGAAACACTTTACCAGACCGAGACCCGCCGCTGAGCCGGCAGGCAGGCGGCCTCCCACTGCAGCATATTTGACGTGCCTTCAGTAAACTCAAGTCCTCCAGCAGCGCACACACACACACACACACACACACACTCACACACACCCCTTGTATAAACACTATATAGACGCACAACAGGCAGAAAGACTGTAAGATAAAAATCCAGTGAACAAACGAGGACTAAACTCTCAGGGTCTCGAGCTGCCGTGAAGGTTCAGAGCCTCACACACACACACACACACACACACACACACTCACACAGACACACACATCACACACACACACACTCACATCACACACACACACATTCACACCACACAAACACACACACAACCTCAAACATGTTGTCTTTCAGCACGTAGAGATTTTCTTTAATGAATTCATCTTCCTGTCGCCGTCGAGTCATTTCAGTTTTCTTGCAGAGGAGAACATTAAAAAAAAAAAAAAAAACAGGGAAAATTTGGGAAAAAACAAATGTGGAAGTTCTCCCCCACCCAGAGAGAAGTCATTAGTTTCAGGTTTTAACCCTTTATTCAAGGACAGAAGGCACAAAAAACAAAGATGGCGGTCAAAGAGCTAGGAGACGCTGTCCGTGGCGTGCTCGTACACACGCACGCCTTCACGCCGTGTCATCCTGTATCATACACCCTCCAATGCCGATGAAGACGCGTTCGAACAACACCGCGGTCTGTCTGCTGCGTAGCCAGTGGGACGAGACCGCTCGCAGTATTAAACAATAAACACCACACGTTGGCGTGGGGTGGAACGAGAGGCTGTGATTGGCCGACTGAGTGCGTACGTGTGTGTGTGTGCCGTGAGGCCAAAATAGGGATAAATGTCACTCTGGATCGCACAGAATTCTTTAGATTTCCATCGTTTTGGATTGTCGGTGTCACGGCGTTGTTTGATTATGAATAACGCGGTGTAGTTTACAGATGTATCAGCGAACCTTTGTAAAAGATCGATTTTAGCTTCACTGTATCAGGACAATCTGTGTGTGTGTGAGAGTGAGACGATGTGTGAACAACAGTCTGAACCGTGGAGAACGTGTCATATCAGATCCTTCAAACCCATCAGATCCGCCGTGCTCTCCTCTGTAATCGATCGCAGATACTCAGCGATTGATCGCTGATCGGTGATGCTGCCGATGAAGCTTCTGCTTTTGTGTCCAGACGAGGGAGCAGACTGCACACGGCAGCAGAAGCTTTCCTTATCTGACCTTTACGGGAAAATAAATGGAGATTTTTAACAATTCACTATTTAGTATAAATATTTTAACTTGTATTCACCTTTTTTTTTTTATTCGTTTAAAGATGTAGACTGTGAAGGATGTGCTGCAGAGAAAGGTGATCTTCCAGAAAAGACCGAAGCTAACCATGAACTGACGCGTGAATTAGCCGGATGAACAGATCCGATCCCTCTTCCTCCCTCGCTCGCTCACTCACTGCTTTCTGTGTGACGACAGCTTGAATCGTTTCTCCACAGTGAGAAGTAAACCGACTTTTCGGGCAGTCGTGGCTCCTCGTCATTTTCAGTGATTCGTAGAAAATGTGTCAGATCACATTGTGAAATTAAGCTCGAAGCTCTTCCTTTGCTTCGTTGTGGGATGTTTTGGGAGCACTATAATGCGTAGTGCAGTGATTTAACACACTCTTCGTACGTATACAACAGAGACCTTTGACTGTGAACACGCAGTGTAGTTTCCTCCGACTCAGTCCCACGTACACAGTCCTGCTACTCCAAGTATTCGCTAATGCGTGTTTGCGCGCAGCAGAAAATAGTCCCCATCAAATGCCCCTTTCCCTCCTGTTTCAGCGACAATTGTGAGAAACTACAGCAATGAAGGAGAAAGTGAAGGAACGTCTTTGTGACCCGTTTTTAAAAGATTTCCAGAACAAATGGGCCGACAGACGAAGCCGGGAAGCCCTGAGAGACGCGTTGTCGGTTCTCATCTTTTCGTGGAATTTGTTTTGGCTGTAATAAAAATATAGAATACGACCCTAAAACGTCTCCTCGGACCCCCGTCACATTTTCTCTGTAAGTGTGAATGTGCGGATGTGAGTTGAAAAGAGTGTGTGTTCACACTGTTCGCTACCTTTTTTGTTTGTAAGACTTTTGGTAATTATTCTGACCAAATGTAAGTATTAGTTTAAGAAGTAAACGCTATTTAGTCTTTGTTTTTTAAGGTCTTGTCGGTACCGATGGGGGAATAGTTTCCCTCCTGTTGCACCTCGAGCGTCCGCCTGTCTATGATGTGAATCTGAAGCAGAGTTCTGTTCAGGTGCTTGCAGGACTGGTCCACATTTGAAGGGAAAGGGGAGCGAGGTTAGCTGCAGACAGGCCTGCTGCCTCGGTGCTCTGAACCCTGAGTCTCCTTCAGTTACAGCGCACTGACACTCGTGATGTAATGGCTGATCGTACGCCGTCAAACCGAGTCAAAGCTTCGGTTCCTTCGCCTTCGAGGCGAGTATTTGAAAAGGAAAGGTCACTTTGAAAGACTGTAACTAAACCATTTCACTGAAACGCTGAATGTTGGTGTTTAGCAGCGCAGGTTTTTCAGACGGTACTTGAAGGCCACAGCACCTTTCTGTGTTTTAAAACAGCCCGAACAAATCATCGTGTTAAGTTTCTGGAAAATGACGTGACTCTTTGAGTCACGGCCGATGTTTTTATGTTTTGTATGTGCCAAGTGTTTTTATGACTGACGAGAGAATGAATAAATGGTTTTTAAAACAAATCTAATTGCATTTGTTCTGTCAGAAATCACCCAAACACATTTCCAATAATGACCCTTTATACGTTTAACAGCAGTTAGCAGTTGCTTCCTTGCAGCGGGATCAATGTGGTGGAACTTCCGTGCTAACAGCTGGTTAACCTAGCATTAAAACTGGCTACATGCTAAGATAGCTGAACTGTGTGGCTGTACATTAGCTTCATATCTCGTTATCCTCTGATGTTTCCACCCTGATTCGTGGACGAACATGAGAAAGGTGTCGCTCTTCTCTGGAACAGAGCCAGTAAGTGTATTTCCCAAAATGTCAAACTGTTTTCACTTCAACAGCCGACATGTGGGGAGATAAACACCCCAGCTTTTCACATTCTGGCAGCATTTACAGCAGCACGTGAGTGAGTGTGTGTGTGTATTGTTCAGTAGTTGGAGGTGTGTGTGGTGGTGGAATCGTTGGGTAAGGAGCCTCGCCGCTGTGTGTGCGCGCGACAGAGCAGCAGCAGGCGGAGCTCCGGGGAGACGCTGCTGGAGAAGGCCGAGTAGATCCAGGGGTTGGTGCACGAGTTCAGGCTGGCCAGCAGCATGAGGAGGGTGAAGACCGCACCTGCACACACACACACACACACACACACGGTTTAGTTTTTTAATGCGTCATGTTTTAAAAGTTTTGTATGTCAACTCTTAATTTGTAAAGTAACTAGTAACTACAGCTGTAGTGGAGGAAAAAGGACAATATCTCCTGAATTTTAATAACATTTTTATGATTATATTTTAAGATAAAATCATCAGTATCAGAGTATTTCAAACAGGAATTACATGTAAAATGTCTTCACGACAGAGTCTGCAGCGGTCAGAGATGATACAATAACAAAGAGGATGAGGAGAAAACTTGTGATTCATGCAGAATATTATTAGAAAGGAGAATTACTTCTGAAAACTTGAATTTTATTTATTGCAGATGCTGTATTCCTGTGTTAATGCATTCACACATGGCAAAATGATGCTCATATTTAAATCCCTTTTAGTGTGTGTGTGTGTGTGTGTGTGTGTGTGTGTGTACACGTGCACACACGCACCGTTCTGGGGTGGATCTGGGTCCCAGGCGGCCCACAGCTGGACACTGAAGAACGGGGCCCAGCAGAGCGAGTAGACGAGCACTATGACCAGCGTCATCCGCACCGTCTTCGACATGGCCGCCGAGACCTCTCCACCGCGGGCAGGGGTGGTGTTGGGTGGGGGGCAGCAGACAGCAGAGGGCGCTGCAGGGTCAGGCAGCACGTCAGGCTGCAGCTCAGCTGACAGGGAACAACTCAGGTCATTTGTACATTTGTAGTATTGAGAAGCCTGACTTGGCATTTCAAGCTGCACGTTAAAGATGACGCTACAGCCAGAAGGCTGTTAGCTTAGCTTAGCACAAAGACTGTAAACAGGGTGAAACAGTGAGCCTGGCTCAGTCCAAAGGTGATAAAATCCACTTACCAGCACCTCCGAAGCTCATTAATTAACACGTTACATCTCAGTTTGTCTTGTTGTTTGTTGGAATGCTAAGCTAAGCTAGCCACCTCCCTGCTGGCGCTTCATATCAAGTGAACAGACTTGAGAGCGGTATTGATCTTCTCATCTAACTCTTGGAAACAAAGTGAATTAGTGCATTTTAATGTCAAACTACTTGTGACAATCGTCTCGATCCAAAATGTCAAAATCTGTCTCTCATATGATGAAAATCTATTTTCTTTGCCGACATTTCCAAAGTAAACTGTCCACATTCCCGCTGCTGGTTTTGGTTACACATAGATAATATTTTCTCATTTTATTTTGTTTTTCTTTCTTTCTTTTTTTCTGTTAGGGAGCATCTCGGATGTCTCAGTATTATCAGCAGTCAGGAGCCATGTTAGCAGTTTGTTAGCTTGTACTGAGGGACAGCAGAGCTTTATGCTAAATACCAACAGGATTCAGCTCAGTATGCACACTAACATGCTAACATGCTCACAGTGACAATGCTAACATGCTGATGTTCAGCAGGTGTAATGTATCCCATGTTAGTTTAGCATGTTCGCATGCTAACATTTGCTAAACACAAAGCACATCTGAGGCTGATGGGAATGTCATTATTTCTGCAGGTACGTGATCATGAACCAGAGTGTTAGCTTTACTGTATTCCATGACAATCAATCAATCAATCCAATAGTAACTCTGATTGAACTGATATTTCAGTCTAAATAACTTCCAAGCCACACTGTTAGCATGGCTACATATCCTTCTTTAAGGAATGTATAGAATATGGGTGGAAGTGGGATTACAGCACAGGACATCCTAATCTTATGGTTTTGTTTTTGACCTTTGACCCTGAAGGAAATCTGTTGGATTATCAGGTAATAAACTACAGAAATGGGGAAAGAGCAACTGCCGCAATAGAATAGGCACTACCTGATGTGACAGCAGTCTCACCTGTGGTCTCACCTGAGGTCTCACCTGGGTGAACAGCAGTGTAGGCGTGAATATCACACTGTGGGGTGATGCTGTGGGACCTGAGTGGACCCATGGGCAGGTGCTGATAGGTGGAGTCAAAGCTGGTGTGACTCACAGGGTTGTTGAACATGAGTGGTGGAACATACAGGGGGAGACTGGACCTCCCTCTGCTGCCTCCTCCTCCTCCTCCTCCTCCTCCTCCTCCCCTCTGGCTGTCCCGTCTGGATGGAGGGACGGAGGCGGGAGACAGGCGGCGCACTGACTTCAGGTACAGGTTGTTGTGGATCTCCTTGAAGATTCGCACCTGAGTTAAAACCAACAAACCATCACATGAACCATCAGTTGATGTCAGAATCACTAATTTGCATATTTTCAGTGTAGAAAACGAACGGACTGTCTGGTCTGTCCCTCTCTACCTGGCAGACAGTGATGATGAGGACAGGGAGGATGAAGACAGCCAGGGTCATCCAGGTCACGTAGGCTTTGAGGCCCCAGGAATCAGCGAAGTTGCCCCAACACTCATAGACACCTGGAGCCACTTCTGAACGGGAGAAGATGAAGACCTGGAGGGCAAAGAGGAGTCCATCCATCCTACTTCAAACTGGTTTTGAGGTAAATAAAATGACATGTTTCCTCGTGGGTCTTCAAGAATCTGTGTTTTGACAAAGGTTTGCACAGAAAACACAGAAAACCAATCTGGGGTAATGCGCCCCCTAGTGGTATGGGCCAAAATGCTCCCAGTGTGTCTTCCCCACAATTATACTTTTCTATATAGTCTGATTTTTGTTGATGTGACAAACTAGATAAAAGCCAGAAATAACATAATGTAAGGAAAGCTAAGATATTAGATCATAATTGAATCAAAGGACAGGAAATAATTTCACACTGATTGTTCTGCTTGTTTAACCGCTACAACTACATTTAACATTTGGGAAAAAAAAGACTAGTGACAAACGAAACGTCATTTATTGACTGAACCACTTTCTATAAGGCACAATTTACTGTGTAGAGGGTTTCATAAGTTGTAACTATTGTTTTATGAATTGTTTACAAATGCTTTACAGATCAGCTGTAAGCCTCGAATAAGTAAATATTAACATTTACTTTGCTCGACTGTGAAAAATCATTTCTGAAGTAATTAATTAAATCATTCATGAGTGTCTCACTTTATAATAAGCCATCAAGCCTGCAGTTAGAAATGTTAATAAGTCATTAATAACAAGAGTTCTTAACTTTGCTGTAAATGTTAATGAGTTGTTAGTGACTGACTTTCAGTCCAGAAGCTCTGCAGCACTTCAGGAGGTCAGAGGTCAAACAGTCTGATGAGTCGACAATCAAGGAGGATAAACAAACAAAGAGATTTTCACAAGCTGGCAAACCAATATCACTTCTTATTCATCACTTCTAACTGATTAATTTATATTTGTAACTGATTTATTATGTTTATTCACCACTAACAAAGCCATTAATTATAACTCATGAACCCTTTACACACAGGGTGTAAAAGTGGTGAAAGAAATATTAGAAAACATTGTTATTTCGTTTCATTTGAAATCCAAACCTCATTAAACAAAAAGATTTGATCAACTATTTAACTCAATGTAAATAAGAAACAAAACAAAAGTACTTGGTTTGATAGATAATTTATATACATTATAAAATCAGTTCTTCCAGGGGGCATCATGATTTTATTGGAGGCATCTTCCTCATTTTAACCTTTGGATGTGTGTGTGTGTCTTTACTTTTTCTTACTAACAATCGTCAAGGCAGCTGAAGCTCAAAACAGTCCCAATATTTCACTTTAACGACAATCAAACCATCAGTATTCATGCCTCGTCTCTGTGTCACCCTACCTGTTATCCTGCCTGTGTCCCCCTGCCAGTGTCCCCCTACCAGTGTCACCCTACCTGCAAAACTGTGTCACCCTACATGTGTTACGCTACCTGTGTTACCTTACCTGTGTCATCGTAAATGTGTCATGCTACCTGTACCACCCTACCTGTGTCATCCTACCAGTGTCACCCTACCTGTGTCACCCTACCAGTGTCATCCTGACTGTGCCATCCTACCTGTGTCACCCTACCAGTGTCACCCTGACTGTGCCATCCTACCTGTGTCACCCTACCAGTGTCACCCTGACTGTGCCATCCTACCTGTGTCACCCTACCAGTGTCATCCTGACTGTGCCATTCTACCAGTGTCACCCTACCTGTGTTACTCTACCAGTGTCACCCTACCAGTGTCACCCTGACTGTGCCATCCTACCTGTGTCACCCTACCAGTGTCATCCTGACTGTGCCATCCTACCTGTGTCACCCTACCTGTGGCAGGCTGAGCAGCAGCGACAGCCCCCAGGCCAGCAGTATGAAGCTGTTCCAGCGCTGGGTGGCCCCGCTACGGTGTGCCTGCAGGGGGCAGCAGATGGCGTAGTGCCGGTCCGCTGTCATGGCTACAATCATGTAGGAGGAGGCGAACATCCCGAGCACCTGCAGGTATTTCACCAGGCGACACAGGAAGTCTGGGCCAGGAAAGCGGCCCTTAGCGTCCCACACCAGCTGGGGCAACACCTCAGAGAGGAAGAGGAGGGGGAGGAAGGGCATATTGAGATGCAGGGAGGTAGTGCATGTAGCGTGTGTGTGTGTGGACGCCTACGTGTGTGTGTTACCTGGAACAGCGCCACCATCAGGTCGGCCACACAGAGGTTGAGCATGAACTGGTGCAGAGGGTTGTGGTGTTGTCTCCGCCTTAGCAACACCACCAGCACCAGCCCGTTGCCGAGCAACGCCATCACCAAGATGATAGCCAGCACCACCACCTCTGCCACGGCCAGAAGGGCGTCACGCTCCCAGTCTGTGACATTTGTTCCTGCCGGGGTCACAGAGACCACTGACCAATCGATGGACGGATATGAGTCTGTTACCTTGGAGACTGACATGTTGGCTGGGAGGGGGAGGAGATAAATGTCAAAGAGGAGAAATGGGAATGTTCACTCTGAGTACAAAAGTTCAACTTAATTATTATTGTGAAGCAAATCTGACTGCAGGCATGAAACACACACAAGTCACTGAAACACACTGATGACGATGAAAGTCATAAAACTAATATAAAAGTAAATATATAATATATATTTAAAATAAATACTGTATATCTATTGAAAATAAAAAAAACAGCAACAGACCAAATCAAAGACAGAAACACATCAAGATAAAACAACACGTCCACAATAACATTAGTAACATGCTGATGTTTGCCGTGTGCAGTGTCTTAGTTTTGTGTGCTAGCATGCTAACATTAGCAGTAAACTCAAACAGCTGAGCCTTTAAGACATGTCTGTAGGTGTTTGGTCATAAACCAAAGTGTTGGACGAAACACAAATTTATATTCAGATTTGCAGATTTTCTCTCATCTCAACTTTGTTTTTAGAAAAGAATATTTGTCCTCTTTGTGCCTCAAATGGTCAATCAAATGAAATCGTCTGAGAGCAGAAATAACATGACAAGGAGCCACAACCCTGCTTTTCCGTCAGGAGTCACAAGCCAAAACGGTTCAGATCCACTGGTTTACAACTGGATTTCATAAGATTATGATGTGCTTTCAATGTAAAGTCTTCAAAGTAACCAGTAACCAATAGTTGAATGTACATTTACTCAAGTACTGAAGTACAAATTACTTTACAATTTCCATTTTATATAACTTTATACTCCTACTGCACTCCGTCTCAGAGGCAGATACTGCACTTTTTACTCCACTACATTTGCCTGACGGCTCTAGTAACTAGTTACTTTTCAGACTACAATTTTTCACACCCTTTCTCTCCAGTGAAAACCATGTATCTGCGAATTTGGAGATTCTGAACCTGATTTATTCTGATAAACTGAAGGATGAAGTTTTCCTTCATGTCTTGAGAAAATTCTCCTTCTTCAGCTAAATAAACTGTTTAAAAAGCCTCTTGGATCAGCTGAAGATGCATCGTCACAAAGCTGAAAACAGGCTGTTTTTCTGAGATACGAGGTTCTCACAGGACAAACATATGATGATCTTATAGAATATGATGCATCGCTGTAGATTAAACCAGCCAACAGTATATAAAGTAGTTCAAATGAGCTCAACCTGAAACATCTGCAGCAGGAATATTAATCCACAAACATCAGATATGATGAGAAACACTGACAGCAACATTTTACTGCAACATGACGACTACTTTAAGTACATTTTGCTGATAATACTTAGATACTTTTACCTGTAGTGGAGTTTTTTAATAGTCTGGTATTTGTACTTTTACTTAAGTAAAGGATCTGAATACTTCTTCCACCACTTCCAGGAACTATTGCTGTCAAATACATGTTGTGGAGAATCTAGCATTAAATAGAAATACTCACAGTAAAAGTAAAAGTAAAGTACAGTAAAAGTACCTCAAAATTGTGGTCAAGTCTGGTACTTGAGTAAATGAATGTGGTCACTTTCCACCATTTCATTGCATGACAGCTGACCCTTGCGCTGGATGCCAATTAGCAAATCAAAGACATGTTTTCTCTGCGGCCCTCGGCCATGTTGCCAGAAACAATCACAGGATGTATTGTGACAGCGGCGATTACGAAACCGACGTGAGCATCATTCGCTACACGGTTTGTGTATAACGACCATCTTCTCTGAATGTGTCCTGTTTGTGGTCAAAGTTGGTACACACTGATGTCACCTGACCTGTACTGGCTGGAAACACCCACCCACCCACACACACACACAGCTCAGCTCGCACGAGTGTGTGCGTACCGTCAAGCTTCCATGAGCACATTAATTGTACAACAATGAAACATGTTTACAGCAGTGCCTCACACACTTTTACACTTCAACACACACACACACACACAATCGCAGAGGCATGCAGAGAGGGCCCCTCATGTGGGACCCTGTGCTGAGTGCGAGTTGGCAGGTTCTAATAAGGTCACATTTGTTTGACCAATCTGCAGCGATCAACATTACACACTGACTGACAGTTACACAACTGCACCTGCTACAAGAAGAAGAAGAAGAAGAAGAAGAAGAAGAAGACAAGCACGGGGGACGAAAGCCGCTCAGCTCAGAGGGAAATGTTGAACTTTTTACTCCACTTCGTTTATCTGGAGTTCAGATTTCACATTAAATAAATAAAAAAGCTTAAAATCTCTTACTAAACAAAGCAGAGTTGAGGCTTCTTGTCTTGTTTCAGATGCGGATGAGATGTGTAAACTTCTCACACGGTTTCATTTTAAAACATCTGGTCTTTGAGGCTTAAACCCGTCTGATTGTCCAGTATTTTCTGACACAGAAGCAAAGATGAGAGAAAAGTGAAAAATATGAACATACATTCCCTTTTCTGTATCTGCTGATTCTGAATCTGATGCAGCAACACGTTTCAAACAAGTCGGGACAGGAGCAGCTAAAGACTGGGAAAGATGTGGAACGCTCCAAAAACACCTGTTTGGATCATTCCATAGGTAAACAGGCTGATTGGTAACAGGTGAGAGTATCATGATTGAAAGGCTCAGTGGTTCACAGCGAGGATGGAGCGACATGATTGGATAAAGAGATTAATACCTGGACTCTGGAACACTTCAGGAAGCTGTTGTCAGGAAACACAGGTTGTTTGCAGATCATCAATTCTGTTTTTATTAATGTTTTTCACTGAGTTCAGACTTTTTTGGGAGTCAGGATTGTACATTTCTACAGCAGAACCAGCTCCACCTCAAACAGCTACAACAGTAAAACGATGTTTACAAATGAATGCATCCATAATAATAAAGTCATACTGTCATAGTAACAATAGATCATTCGCAGGAGACATTTTTTCTGCGGACGGATACTTTTCTAAGTTCAATTTGCTGACAATACTTGAGTAAAAGATGTGAGTGCTGTGCAGAAATAAAAGAGAGCTGCTGACAGGATCGTCCACCTACATGAGCACACTCAGCAGTTTTTAGATTCATTCATCTGGTCCTGGAAAAATAAGCCTCTGACTCTAATTCCTGATGACAAATCGGTGAAGGTGAAATCACCTGGTTCCTCTTTTTTTACGTTTCCTTTGAAAATCAGTAGAAAGTCTGAGTTTAGCGGCAGCGTGAGGATGTAGATATTTCAGTTTGAAGGTGGGAAAGTTGTTGCAGCCAGAGGACGCCCTTTAAAAACACTAAGCAGGTGCTAGAAACAGTCCGCTTCAGCCCATAGAGCTGATGGTGGGTTCAGTTTGTTGCCATCGTCTGGCTCTGTTCATTAACACTGCACACCTGCTGTCACACACTCATTCCTTTCTTCACAAAACAAAAAGCTCAAATCAGCCCTTCTCATCCCTCTCGGAGTATTTTCAGCCATTCTTCTCTGGATTATTGCTGCTTTCTCTCTCAACTTTGACAGCTTTAACGCTCCAGACATCCACCTGTGGCCCCCACGGCCGCTTCCACGGCTTTAAACCCCCAGTTTCAGCAGAAAACACAGAGCACTCACCTCGTCCTCGTCCTCAGCGTCCTGTGAAGCATCTGCAGGAGCCACGACAACCTGATCTGCTGTTGCACACACTGGCTGCATCCATGCTGTGCGTGCGTGCGTGTGTGTGTGTGTGTGTGTGTGTGTGAGAGAGAGAGAGTTTTCCTCTTGCTTATTACTCTGAGGGTGACCTCTGCCAGCTCACGCTGCTGACTCCTGTCTCCCCATCGCCTCCCTTCCTCCACTCTCCTCCCCCTCCTCTGTAACACACCCCTCCCTCCTCTCGCCTGTCTTGGACTTTGTGAAAAGTGGGAGAAGGAGTGAGAGGAGGCCACTCGTGTTGATCAAAGCGACGATGGCTGCAGCGGTGAATTAACGTAATTTCCTGCTGATTGTTTGGATATGAACCTCGTTGCCGTGTTGCTCCACTTTGATCCGCGTGCATCGGGCCACACGGCAGCACATCAAATGAGATTTCTGCTCTTCGCCTCCCTGAACGATCAAAGAGCTTTCACACACACACATACACACACACACACATTAAACTGATATGTGTACGTGTGATTTTGCATCAGCGGGTGAGACGGGGGGAGCAGATGTTGTGACAGATGGGATGTAGAGAAGGCAGCAACAGGAGGAGAGTAGCCTTTTCTCTCCCGCCCCCGCTCCCCCCGTCTGCCTCCGTTCATCTCCTGCACCCCCCCCCGTCCCTCTTTCTTTCTCTCTCCGATGGCGCTCTAATCTGTTCGCTTCCCCTCAATTGCCCCCTCGTTTGGAGAAGCCTCTCATTATCGAGGGGCCCGCTGGGCGACCTTACACGCGCACAGCAACGTGAGCGCACGCGCACGCCGCCGGACGTTTCTTTTCAGGTCCTGATATGACTGAAGCAGATTTCTGTTCTCCTGAGTGTGAAGAAGTTTGATTGGTGGGCTTTGATTAGTTGTCAGTGATAGAAACTCCAGCAGGATGTTAGATGTGTGTTCCCAGCGATGGTACTGACGGTGTTTAGTAGGAACAGCTGGTAACTGTAGTTCTTAGCAAACGTTAAATAGGGGACTATTTTTTGCCGCGGCGTGACACACATTTGGTGCTCTGTTGAGTATTTAAGTCAGCCCAACCCACAGTGTAAAAATACTCTGTTACAAGTAAAAGTTCTGCATTTGGGTTGCTTAAGCAAAAGCACAAAAGTACAAGCATCAAAAAAGTACCAAAAGTAGAAGTACTCATTGTAAAGACTGGCTCATTGGATGGATTCATCACTTTAATGTTGCAGCTGAAGAAATGGAGCTAATTTTAAATACTTAAAGTTTTATCTTAAACTACAATAAGCATCATAATTAAGTATCCTTGAACATGTGCCTCTGAGATGTAGTCGAGCATCAACTGGCTTTACTCAAGCAAAGTACATCAAAGGAGTACAGAACTTGAGTAAATGTACTTAGTTACTTTCCATCTCTGTGTTTAATAGTGGAGCTCTATGGCTACAGAGGAATACGACACATCAGGCTTTGGACACACAGACTCGTTAGCTGCAGAATCAGTTTATTGGTTTTAGTGTTACCTGTGTGTGTGTGTGTGACACATGAGATTTGTTGATAATAAGAAAATTGCAGCATATTTTCAGCCATATCTTTGAAGTTCATGTTATTTTAGATTAGCGGTGAAATGTATTTGAGCATCAACAGTAGAAGTTATGATTCTGTGGAGGGGCCTTGTGAAATTATTGACACCTGTGGGGGTTAAAGCATGAAATCTGACTGGACTTTTCCTCTCTTCTGTCACTTCCCTTCTTTCCTTTCATGTCTCTGCTGTCGGCTACAAAGCCGCCAAGAAGCTTTTAGAAAAATTATTGATGCATTAACCTATAAAATTACTTTTAACGGTGGTTGCTGTAAACCGATACACTGCATCATATTCACACTCATATCAGATCATATCACAGCCTACGACCTCCTCACTCTGACTCCCTGCACACTGAAATTGATTTTCCTGGTTACTTTCGATCACGTGGCTCAGACCCTTTAATCCATTTAAGGCTGTGCACACCTCATCCACAGGTAGACGCCACTTTGAGGCTTGAAAGTCACGTGGATTGAGGTTTGGCAGGTTATGATTTAACATTTAGGTAAATTCTAAAATATGTTAGTATTAGTATTGTGGGCTGATATTACCTTTATTATTACTGCTACCAAAGATAAAAGTACCACAGCTAATACTACTATCATGTACTGATTAATACAAATACTTCTAGTAGCTATGTGTTATTACCACTAGTACCACAGCTGCTTATAGTACAGCGTTCCTGCCACTAATTTTACTATCACTGTCACTAACATAATTACTACGACTACTACAGTCTTTGTTTGGTCGTGTGATAATCTCACTTTTTGCTATTTATATAATTCCTCCTGTTGGTTTTATTGTTATTATTATTTTTTAATCCTGATACACTTTGGGCTCCATCTTTGCATTACAGGTGCAATACAAATAAAGTTATTACTATCAAACAACTAGTATGATTACTACAGCTGCACCAACTCGAGAGGAGTTATTAGGGAGCGAGGTTTCACTCGGTCACCACACACTGAATGTGGTGGCTACGTGAGACAGTGTGGCCTCCCTGTGGTCGAGACAAGCCGGTGCAACATGCACTCGTACATGTTTGCTTCAGCACAAACAGTTCTGAAGACAAAGAATGAACCACAGAGACATTCGCTTTATTTGAGGTAAATTTTGCCCAGTACATTCAGCCGTGGGACAAACGACAGCTGTGATTGGTTTAAACAAACGACAGCTGTGATTGGTTTAAAATAAGCTACATTTCCAATACATGAAGAAAAAGTGTTTTCACTTGATAAACATGGAAAGAGTTCGGGTGTAAGTCAACGAGGTGTAGTGTTTCATACGTTAAACAGTGTGATGATAAAGTAAAGATGCAAACAAAGTGCTCGAACAACCTGTAACAGTTTGAAGGGTAAGGAAACAATCTATGTTAAGAAGAAAACTGTTGCATAGACATACAAACTGTGTATACAGTTTCACTTCAGTATTACTATCAAACAACTCGGTTATTTTCATGAAATTGCATAGACTGAAGAGAGGCACACTCACATACACATCTCTGCTGTGAGAGTCTGCATATTTATGTGTGCTTGTTCTAGATGCTCAGAGTGCGGGGTCCGGTGCTCTGCACAGCATTCATGATGGACTGCACCACTTCAGAGGTGGAGCCTTGGCCTCCCAGGTCAGCAGTGTGCAGCTGGAGAGCAAAAGAGATGACGCATGGAGAGAAAAAACAATGTGAGCAGAATGTTCTCTGTTCTCTGTGTCACACATCATCGCTGGGTGGAAGTTTGTACAGCAGAAATATGTCCAGCGTATGTCTTTTTCTACTTTATTTTGTTTGTTGAGAGACTTTGCACACTGGTGGAGCGCACCCGAGTCTCGGTGACCGTGGAGAGGATGGCTCTGCGGATCATGCCGGCGTAGGCGTGGAGCTTCAGGTGATCCAGCAGCAGGCAGGAGGCCAGCAGCATGGCCGTGGGGTTTGCTGTGTTGCGGTTGGCGATGCTCTTCCCGGTGTTCCTGGTGCCCTGCACACAGAGACGTGTAGGGTTCAGAAATGGAATAACATGTAGACATGCAGCAGCTTTAGTTTTTGATTATTCACGTCCTGCTCGACTCTGAAGAGGAAAATACTTTTGTAGTCATTTACGTTTGCAGGTGGTTTAAAGTGAAGAGGTGAAGGCTAAATATTCTGATTCATTTCTATCATAATTATGGAAGTTTTTCTTTTTATAATATCTATGAATCTATTTGATGTCATGAGATATTCAAAATGTAATTAATCAAAGGCTTGGAAAACAATTAACATATATTAGCGTCACTAATTAGTATTTTTAAATCAACAATGGATGATCAAATGACTAATGAGTGATGTGAAAAGTGAACGAACCGACGGCCTCTTCTAGCCGCAATATCAACTTTAAAAAGTGATGATTGTTGCGCTGCCCCCCAGTGGCCAAGAAAAATCAATGAATGCAGGTTTAAGATCGAAGTCTTTTCCTGCTTTCCTTCATTATATGGTCTCTGTGTTTTCTGTTCTCATCTCCCTCCTCTCCTATCGC